>NC_069133.1:49097181-49407181 GCF_026914265.1 Mya arenaria | reverse complement strand
GAAAATAGAAGAGTAGTTCATTACGAGTATTTTTTATAAAGGTTTAATCCATAAAACATTAATTTTCGAACGGAAATATGAAAATTTACGATCTGTTTTTTGTCAGCAATCTTGTATCATTGGTTTGCAGATATTTACGCAAAAAATGCTCTTTCCAAGACAAAAAAATTGTAAAAGTGGTATATCTGTGAGAGTGCAGCTTTAACATATTTAATATCATCACATTGTGAAATCTTTAACAAATAATTAATCACATTTACAATTCCTATAATTCTTTACAGAACTTGAAATAATCTCTTTCTTACTAAATGCTAACTTGTAGACCCAGAACCATAGTTTAAAACAAGATATATTTATTATCAAACAAAGACAAATAATGTCATGTTGCTTTACCAGGAAATTTTACTAGGTCTGAATTAAGCTTATAAAAAGTCTTCATAGCTTGTCCTGACCAAGAGTCAAACGTTGTGATAAATGACCCACCAGTGCTAAATACTATTCCTAGATAAGTGAATTTATAATTTCTAACTCAAGCTCTTGATACAAAAATATTAAATTTCGCCTAATGTTTCAGCCTTTTTTAAAAATTATTACCTTTGTTTTATTTACATTTACACTAATATTTATGTGATAAACGTTCTCTCTTAAACAGTAATCTTTTAACATCAACAGATCATTTTGTAAATCACTTTCGGATTCTGATAAAATGGAGTGCCCTAAATACGTTTCCTTTTAAAAAAAAAAATATACACCTGCTTTAAAAACTCAGATAGTTTTGTCATTTGTGTACACATATCCGATGTATAATGTATTCAAAGTTGTACGAAGACCATACTAAACAACAATGATATATGATTACATTTATGTAAACAACAACATTTCTTTACTTATGTTAAATGCAAACATATATCAAAGAAATTGTTATTGGATCCACTACATCCATAACTTAAAAGGACTGAATTTTACATTATGAGCGCTACGTTTTGAAGAATCATTTCACTCAAAGGATTTGGCTTATATCATGAAAAAGAAATAAGCATTTTATAATGACTTCATATAAAAATAAAATGGATCCAACCAGCAACACATGTAATCACTATTTCTTCTATGCAATAGTTTAATGATCATTTGTACATTAAAACGTAGTTCAATCATTTCTTGACAGTTGACTTTCTTTTACCGGGGGATGTGCATTGAACGGAGTTGGCTGGAGAATATCTTGTCTTCCATTTGAATGTACTCATCACTACATCGATTGAATTTATCCATCTTTTGTCAACATTTTGTGAAACATATGGTGGTTGACTCCGTCTCTTACAGAGGGACTATGGATTATTTGGACGTATCACCATGACGGCCTACCTAGAACGAATATTTATCATTTTAAAATCGATCAAATGGATGGATATACATTCATTTCAGGAATGATATATCATTTGGAATAATGGTTCAATGTTAAATGGATTATCGCCACGATTGAGAGAGTAGTTCAAACTACTTATTGAATAAATGAATTCATGTTAACAACAGCAAATATAAAATCCAAATTAATAATAGCCTTTCTTGAAATATCGATATTCGAAATATAGCGCTCTCGAGTTCCTACGTAACGCGACCGTCGGCGCAACTATGACGTAATTGCGCCAACGTTTCAATTCGTATACAATATATATGCAAAAAGCTACAGAAACATGCTCAGTAGCAAAAGGTTTAAACATAAACCCGGTTTAGTGGCAATGGGCAACGCCAAAGACATGGGACACAAATTCACAAACAAGAAACATAGAACAGCACACAAATCTACAAACAGCACAGTGCATAAATACTATATATATTTATATAAATAATTGGTATGTTTATCAAGAATTGTTAGGTACCGCCTTGGAACGGTCAGTAAAATGTAAATTTACTGGGGGTTTAAACCAGTTTATGTGCACAAACCTCACTCTTATCCCAACAATTCTTAATAAAGATAAAACGCAAAAGATAAATCTTATCAAAGTATGCATTAACTTGAGGAAACTTATCAATAAAACAAAATACACTGTAAAATGCTGCGAAAAATGCCTAATACTGGGGTGTGCGGTGTCGAAGATATCTCAGCATCCCTGTACTTGCCGCGGCTGGGACCAGTTTATATCCGAAACAAACGAGCTTTCTGTTTGATAGTGAGCGAGCTTAGAAGTGGACATAGCGACAGAACAATTCTTAGTGCAATATACAGATGTGTTATTCACCTTCCAAGCGTGGACGTTTTAGGACATGCTAATCTTGTGGTTGGCCAGGGTATACTTCCCCCTCCCCGTCAAATAGGGGATATATGGGGTGGAGGAGGGGACATGGATGATGGAGATGAGGGGGACTCCCTGCTTATGAGGGCTGGGTTGGCAGGGGCTGGGATATTTTGGGCTATGGGACACGCTGGGAATATCCATGATCTACGGCAGCATCACTTGACATTGGCTAGACACTGGGCAGAAAAACCAACGTGAGAAATTAAATTGGTACAGACAGTTGTTACAAGGACCAAGAACATTACAGCATTACTGTAGGTGTGTTATAAGGGAGTGCATTGGCGCTAAAAAAACTTGTGAAAGTTCCGGAGTTAACTCTTCCGTTGACAATGAAAGAGTTTCTTCTTTTACAGCACGGGTAGTGTTGCTTCTGTTTATGATTAATATGTTATCATAACCCTATAAACCATTGTTTATAGGTTTGTGGTTATCATGGGTTTTGGTTCAACCACTTGTTGACATTTTGTTTTTGTAGACGTTGTTTTGTGTTAATGTTAATGTGTTTTGTCTCGGTTGTATATAGTAATTAAATTATATATTTACAATGTACACAATTTAGAATAATTGTTGTGGAAAGTTTCTACGATAGTGAAATCACGGATCTTTAAACCACATCAGTCCGTGGTGAAATACAAGTATTTTCTATTCAGTTTTTTTTTATCCCAGATTGTTGATACATGAAAATGTGTTTTGAATGAAATTAGGAAAATAAAAAAAAGAACATAAATCAGATTCATTATTCAAAAACATTATTCTGAATAACATTTAAGCAAGTTTCATTTTTGCAGTATATCAATAGAGGTGTTGTCGTATTTTTTTGTCGTGTGCTGAGGTTTAAAACGATATTTCGTACATCGGAAACCATTTTTTAAGATAATGGATAACACTGGCCCCTGCTATACATGTTGCTTAAAGCTCATTGTTTAACACTGAATATCAGTAACGATAACAATAATTAAAACAAAACAAGCAATTTGTGTCTGAATTACCTCCCTTCATACACTGAACATTAAGCTTTATAATTCAGGGAAAAATCATTTCATATGTTTTAAGGTTGAAACACCGACCTATACATGGTTTTGAAATAAGTTTCAGAAATTCTTTAACTCAGACTTTGTTTTAGGAAAAAAATCCGGATACTACTTATTTATATAAATACAGTCGAAACCCGTTGGCTAGATATCCCAGGGACCGGTAAAAATACTTCGAGTCTTGCGAATGTCGAGCCAACGGGATTCGACTGTATACTGATTTTTTTTCTCTAAAACAAAGTCACATAATATGGCATTGAACCCATTGATATTGTCACTTGCATGGAGAACATTTAGATGGAATTAAAGTTCATGTATATGAGGATCATGTTTCAGTCCTACAGTAAACAGTTAATACTTCTACCAGAATGCATTGTAATTAAAGACATCGTTGAGCATGTTCACTTACTTGTAAACTAGTCTAAGAAAGCTGATTTGTAGTCATGTGACCGATGATGTAATTCATGGAACCAATTTACCAGATAATTTAACTTCCCCATTCTGTGAAACAGCTCATAGTAGAGTTGCCATTTAAAATATTTGGAATCATAATCAACTTTAGTACAGAAAGTGTTTCTTTCTTGGAGACACTTCAAACGAGCTACAGAGTTCAAATAAATGTATAGACCTTAAATCGATACTGGAGGATGAACTCTTGCAAGAGGTCAAACCTCATATATGACATCAGTTGTTCCAAATGTGAGGAAAATGAACTTAACATTAAGGCTCAACACTACCTGTGTGACAAGTGTGTGAAGAAACAGAAATCAAAACAATACAAACATACCTTGTATAAGTGTGGAGACTCAGAATTGGACGGTGTTCTCCACCGACAAATTTGAGGAATTATAATGGCAACAAAGTAAGAGGTCCATTGTGATGACAACAAGGAACTTTGCATTCACAGTTATATTGCCATTAACATTGGGTTTTAGTCTTATTATATTAAGCGAAAATTTGATGGATATGACGCTGGTTGTTTAGTCCGTTTTTTTATATATATTCATTGTAGTATCAATGATCATACGATATAGAAGAAGACAGCACTGACATTTCAAAATGTTGATATGTCAATCAATTAGCTGATTTGGTTTAAAAGTATTTATTTCAATATATAACATAAATTAATGACTAATTGTCTAAGTTATTGACTGTTTCACTGACTAGAAGTTGACTTATATTGGTTACACTAAGCAGAATGTACAGTTGCAGTAGATCGCAGACTGTCGAGGTCACATTCATTAGAACTGTTGTCCTAGGAGTAGTAAATTTGACGATGTAGACGATTCTCTTTTAAGTATGGGTCAGTTAAATCAAATAAAGTATGTATGTTCTATCTATTAATCACACCATAATAGCCATGGTTGTAGCATAAGGATACTACCGTTTTACCGTGCCTGCACATGAATACAGTATTTGCAGACAATTTAGCAGTTTACGCTACCTGTCTGATCTGTTCAATGGATGTCTTGCATTCAAGCAGCTCCCAGCAGGATGACATGATGAAGGACAGACTGGATATATTACCAATTATCACTGAAATACTCGTGCAAAATAATTTTGGCTGAAATAAAATCTGTTCTGAAAGAAATAAGATTTTAGACCAGCTTGAAAAGAACAATGGATATTACGATGGTACTGCACTAGATGAGATCGACTTTATCAAATTGACAAAGAGAGTGCTGGGACAATAATTAAACTAAAATCTCTTCACATAATTTAATAATAGAATATAATGATAGAAGTGGTCAAGTGATATTTACGAACATTGGTACATCGTAAATATTAAAAGATACTAAGCTCAAGTAGTCCATGGGCCATGTGGCAGCTGCAGTGGACATGTGATTGTTTGTGGAGAGGCGTGCATAAGATAAGGTTTATCTTTTGCATTTTATCTTAATCAAGAATTGTTGGGATAAGAGTGAGGTTTGTGCACATAAACTGGTTTAAACCCCAGTAAATTTACATTTTACAGACCTTTCCAAGGCGGTACCTAACAATTCTTGATAAACATACCAAAATATATATATAGTATTTATGCACTATGCTGTTTGTAGAGTTGTGTGCTGTTCTATGTTTCTTGTTTGTGAATTTGTGTTCTATGTCTTTGGCGTTTGCCCATTGCCACTAAACCGGGTTTATGTTTAAACTTTTTGCTGCTGAGCATGTTTCTGTAGCTTTTTGCATATATATTGGAGATGAGGCCTGAGTCGGTTCGGTTCAGTTCAGTGAGCATACACCGAGCTTAATTGTTGGATATTTTTTTGTCAATGTTTTACTGTAGTCTAAAGATTTTCAACCATCAGAGGATTATGGTATGAAATCAGTTTAAACTTTTATTTATGTTGATCTTTTAATTACAGGATACTCTGGACAGTAATGGAGATATTTTGCAATAATATCAATCATATTACCTCATAGAAATCAAACAATCATTCCCTTCATTGTAGGTTTCATAGTTATAACCAATGCGTTGGCCCTCGATTACCCGTTCTTTTAACTATAACGTGATTCTCTTTGGTGCTACAGGAGTCCTCTCGACAAATCACAATAATCTGGACAGTGTTCACTCAACCGCAGATATTTTTCCTTACTTCTCAGAATGTTTTACCAAGGAAACGGTCTCTAGCATGAAGCATATTAACTTACAGCTCTCGTTATCATATGTTTAATATCATATATTAATAATATCATACACATTCATTACCCTTTTAATCAACAAGCCATTATTAGTTTGTTTCAAGTGTTCACCATCAATATAATGGTTCAAATCAGTCTATAATTTTATCCGTTAATCCATGAATTTATATATAAACCGAACAATCAATCAATTATTAAATCCACCAACTAGTCAATCAATATGCCACTTGGCATTCACTTACGCAGTCAATTAATATATCACTTAAGATATCCCTGCAGAATCTATTCTGTATCACCGAACGCAGATGCAATGTCACTTTCAATGGAGTCCAGGATAGCTTGCTGACGCTTGTCCCTGTCATATGTGGACATATGGTCCACCGGGCTGGATAGGAAATTGTAGAGATGGTTGATTTGGGTATCGCTTTCTTGTACATAATCGCTGCAAATTCTTCCGAAAAACCTCCAGTCCTGCAAATCAAATACATTGAGATTCAGGCTACTGCAAAGCAATATGTAAATCATAATATTGTAATAAGCCATGACAAATTTACTGCTTTTTTAGGTTTCCCGACAGGACTCTCCTCGACGCTATTATTGTATTACCACCGACTTGTATTCCAGACAGTTATATTTTCTCCTTTTGGGTATTTCTTTTTGGTAGTTTAATGCACGCGTTAGGCCTAATGTACATTTTTTTTATTGAACGCTTACACACTATTTAAAAAATAGCGACCGATTTAGATATATGTACAAATAAACGTATTAATTCTAATGCATAATTATGTTTCGACTATTTGACTTTAAGGATCAAAACTAAAAACCTTAGGTATGGTTAAAAAATGTTAGCCTTTTTAAAATGAGGTTTCAGTTTAAAGCCACATGGCAACAAATCCCCTGTTAAAAAGCGCCAAAATATCGCTACCATTTTGACAGTTCTGGGCTTGTTTTGAAGACCTACTATATTTGCCGATTTGAGGAAAATCTAGTGTCTTGTCCCTTTCATTTACTAATTTGATATATTCTTCCTAATTTAAAATTCAATTGCATTGTCGTTTTTGTGAACGCATTTCCTTTAAGTAGGTTGGAAGTAAGTAATACAGTACCCTTTCCGCCTTTCCAATCGACTTCTTGAATCGTTCTGCGTATCTCTCCTCCTCAATCTTCTTCAAATAGACTTCTCCAGATTTTACATCCTCCTTAAGAAACTTAAGTGTGGCAGCCATGTTCTCCCAGAACAGGATGATCCGAGTGAATTGTTTGTCAACGGCTCCGAGCTGCATGGAGGCTTCACGGAGACTCTCCACATTTCCCAAAGAAGCTTTTAAAAAGAGATGAACAGATAATTAGTGTATGTAATGTAATAGTAAGATTACATTCTTATTTATTTAAGGAGTCTTAAGGACATTTAAGGACACTTTGACCAGCCCAATTGCGTTCATACCCCGATAATGACATAAATCCCGTAATTCATTACTTATATCTACACCAATAGCCGAAAGGCAGTGCATGTAAGGAATGGAAGTATAGGTGTAAATAAAGGTAAGATTTCAGGTCATCTGACTAAGAATACAACCTCATTGGCTGATACATTGTAAACACACAATCTGACGCAGGACGTTTGTTCCGGATAAATGGCAGAATGCGGACCTTAAAACACGCACGAAAGTTGACATTCTTAATGATTAAGTCTACTACTTACTAATTGCATATCTACAGTTTCATTGTATGAGAATGTAGGTGGTTTTCTAAGCATGTTTTGAAGAGTTCTTGATTAGCATAGCACTTATTTAATTAGAGGACTTATCACGAACTAGTCTGACGATCGCTGAAAAACATATTTATAACAAACAACATATTGTTTTTCAATATGTCGAAGTAATATTTGAAAAAAAGTTACTTCATTGCAAAATGACTTGCGTGTATTTAGTGCTGAGTTTGTAATTAAAGCATTTTCTGAGAGTAAGTGCTGTCTAGTATATTAGGAGTCTTCTCCTCACCCAAGAGGTTCCGCGTTTAATACCAACCAGGGAAACGCTCTCTTGCATTTTCAAAAAGCATATGCATCTGTTGTCTGCCCAGAATACGGACTCGGTTCAACTATCAACTACCAGCTGCCTTCACAATCGAGCTTAAATAAAATTATATACACCAAAGCATTTTCTCGATCTGCGAAAGAGACATGCCGCAGTTTTACCTTCCTGTAGAGTCAGTTCCTTCAGCTTAGCCAGCCGTATTAACGCCTCCTTTCTCTGTTCATTGACTCGATCAATAACTTGTCGCCTCTCTTGAGATGCACGATGAACATTTTCTTCACTTGCTTGGTAGTTTTTCTGAAGCTCTTTGTACTTAAATTGCAAATTAACTCTTCAAAATGCTCTTCAAATGGATATCCAACCGAAATCGATATGTGTTAATGTGTATCTAAACTTAAAAAGGTAAACCCATTGCATCCTATCACACACTTTAGTAATACATGCTTGATTTTTAAACCTATTTTCTTGCAAAGAACACTGTTATATTATTCATTAGAATGCAATTTTTATCTAAATATGAAAGAAAATGCCAGTCAAAAATCTATAATTTAAAAACGTCACCAACGATCTATTTTAAAGCCGATAACCCTACCATTTTCATTTTCCTATCGCCTTTAAAGACATTGGTTAGTATGTTCCCAAGAGAGGTGGCGATTGTCATAACGAATGCAGAAGGACCAACCATAGCTTCAGAGGGGCCGACAGAGCTCATAAATGTCGTGTCGTTATCCTGAGTCATGGCCTTTCCAGCAGCATCTGCGAGAAAACCCATACAATCAGTACTTATTTAAGAAATATTTATATATTTTACCAATACAAATATATGCACGAATCGCACATGTATAATTATATTTATACGCACGTTTGTTATATATATAGTATTGTATCAGTAAGAAGTAAAATGCAATATTTTTTAAACTGAAAATAATTTACATAAAAAATGGTTACATGTAGTTTTTCATTCTAATATTAACAGTATTGTTATATATTATGCTACCATATACGATATTTCTTTACAGGTAAAAATGGAGACTTTCGTAACTAGAATTATACGAACCTGAAAAAATCAAACAAAGTGCAAAAGTCAAAAGAACTCATCAATTAAGCATTTGGGACCTTACAAGTAACGCTACATAATATGATGATGTACATATACATTTTTTAGTACTACCTGCTGATTCATACATTCTATCTCTGTATGATTTCAATGTTTTCAGTTCATCATCAATACGTTTCCTTTCTTGATCTAACTCTTTTTGTGCGAGTTGAGCCGCCTTCGCCATTTCCTCTTCTCTCAATTTTTCAATTTCAATCTTCTTCTTCTTATCGACAATATCCTTATTACGGTCGTTTACTGATGCTAGGTTCCTCTGAATATCCGTCTGAATATTTAGATAGCTAGAGAAAAAAAGAAAACAAGAAAACATTCAAAATAGGGTAACTTCTAAAAGGGACTAGACACCAGATGGTTCCATACTCGACAAATACAGTTTTGGCTCAAAACCAGACTAGAACTGTCAATACGAGCTAGTATGAGACCGATAATACATCAATTACATGGTTAAAATATTTTGTCGCTGTCTCAGCTGAGTTTATCCAAATAGCGCATAATGGTTTCGCAGTTTTGCACCAGTCATTTGTAACCACGGCCCCCAGGTCCGGGGAATAGCGGGAACTTAGACTTTCGGTCCAGCCAACCCCGGGTAAAATCCCCGCCCTGCGGGGACGGTAAAATCCCCTCAAAATGCCCCCGCACCCCATGGACCCTAGGTAAGGCCCATTTCCCACTTTATTTTGCACAAACACAAAACCACCGCATTCAGCCGGCACTGCGGGGCCATCTGGAAGGTAAAAACACGGCCCATTTCCCAGGCTATCCCCGGTATACCCCCGGACCTGGGGGGGGGGGGCGTGTATACAACTGACTGGTGCATTTATAGTGCGTATGTTTACGTGAAAAGTACAGCTTCATATACCGACGCTATTTTTAAATAAATAGGGTTTACGTGTTAGACAAACCCAGTAAATTGTCGAATTGCAAAACTAGGCAAAAACCTCAAAAGAAACATGCGTAGTAAGCGATATGAAACATCAGTTATTGAGATCCAATGTTTGTACACAACGATAACTTATATCGATAACGATATTTTTCTCTTTTTTTTCTTGCACTTTTTACACCGGGTGTCCTTTTAAACACGATAAAGCTTACTATCTACGTCAAACTATCTATTTGACGCATGTGAGGTATATACAATGTACAATGTACATGGTTAAGTTGAATACATCCAATCCTTATCATAACTGAAGACTTTATTTTCGCTAAAATAAAGATGGTATAGTGGTTTAAATTGATTTATCTGAAGAACAAAACCGTAAGTATTTAAAGAAAACCTACAGATTTACCAGAATTGATATAATTGTTTTTCCTATACCAAAAATGATGAATAAATATAAAAAAAGGTATTTCTACATTTTGAGACCTAGTAGTTTCAGCTATTAAATACAAGGGTACAATCAATAATTAATATTTTCCGTAAATGCACTATTAAATAAGAATACTCAATATTGATGTTTGTTATACATGCGTATACATGTATTTATTTTGAATAAGAGTGTCACTTTAAGCAAATAAACGGTGACCGTTCTAATGTGATAAGTCGGACACTTATGAATGAAGATATGTTGATTCATGTCAGATCTATCCGTTGAGTTTGTCTCATTTCGTGTTTGTTAGGACTAAGCCTTGTGCTTCTAAATAAGTTTTCGTTTAATGGTTTGTCTACTGGGCTTATCCCTATACTTTTCATTGTTTTACAATACACAAACCTTGTTCTTGTATCTTCAGATTCCTTTTTCATAGTTTCCGCATTTTCAATAATCTGACCAAACGCTTCTATGATAATGTCTCTGTCCTGTAAATGTGGACAGAAAAATGATCATTTAAACATGTTTCTATATAATTATCGGAATAAGTTTTTACTTTCAAATTGTTACTAAACGCTCAAATAGTAATCGAAGCAAATGGAAGATTCGCACATTTTTGATTTAGGAATATATATTTTATAAACTTTTAAGCCAGTGTATAACGCAAAGTGGTTGTATTTTTCCCAAGTTGCCATTTAAACATAACCTTAGTGAATTATGTCCTATTATGATAATCATACGGGCGTTTACAAATAAATTCTCAGTTTCAACATTTACCTGTAGTTCGACAGCATCAAGAATTATGGGTATCATTGTCTTTACAATGTGAAACGACGTCGCCGTGAATTTCTTCATCAAACCCGACGTCATCAAATGTTGCGTGCGCGCACTGTGGGCCGTCATTCGTACCTAAGATACATAGAAAGTGTACTGTGTGATGCTAGAATAAGATATTTAAGTTGTGAGTTCCTTTCGAATCACCTTTCCTGCCAATCAGGATGACCAGCAAGAATAAGATGGGCGAGTTGGGGATACCTTTCGACTTATCTGCCTTGCTATACACATCAGGATAACCAGCGAGAATCAGACGAGTGTGTTGCGTACCTTTCGACTTACCTTCCTGGCTATACACATCAGGATAACCAGCAAGAATCAGACAAGTGTGTTGCGTACCTTTCGACTTACCTTCCTGGCTATACACATCAGGATGACCAGCAAGAATTGTATAGGGGAGTTGCGTACCTTTCGACTTACCTTCCTGGCTATACACATCAGAATGACCAGCAAGAATTAGATAGGGGAGTTGCGTAACTTTCGACTTATCTTCCTGGCTATACACATCAGGATGACCAGCAAGAATTAGATAGGGGAGTTGCGTACCTTTCGACTTACCTTCCTGGCTATACACATCAGGATGACCAGCAAGAATTACATAGGGGAGTTGCGTACCTTTCGACTTATCTTCCTGGCTATACACATCAGTATGACCAGCAAGAATTAGATAGGGGAGTTGCGTACCTTTCGACTTACCTTCCTTGCTATATACATCAGGATGGTCAGCAAGAATTAGATAGGGGAGTTGCGTACCTTTCGACTTACCTTCCTGGCTAAACATATCACGCTGAACAGCAAGATATGGATTGTCAAGTTGGGTATCATTCGACTTACCTTCCTTGCTAAGAAACATTCAAAATAATATATTTTTTAAAGGGATTTGACATTGTTAAACTATTTGCTGTACCTGTCATACCTGTGTTTACCCGTTTTCAAGAAACGCATAATGGTATCCCAGTCTATAGTGTGTATGTTTTGATATATATACCGACGCTATCTTAAAATTAAATGACTTGGGTATCTTTCGACTTACCAACCTTGCTAAACACATCAAGATGGTCACCAAGAATTAGATGCATGCGTTTCGGTCTTTTCTACCTACCTTCCTTCTTACACTCATCACGATGACCAGCAAGAATTAGATTGGCGAGTTGCGTACCTTCCGACATACCTTACTTGCTTAACACATCAGGATGGTCAGCAAGAATTAGATTTGTGAGTTTGATTCATTTCGAATTATCTAACTGGATGAACAGCTAGAATGATGAAGTCACGTTGGACACCATTCGACTTACCTCACTTGCTAAACACATCAGGAAAACCAGCTAGAATTAGAACGTGTGTTGGATACCTTTAGACTTACCTCAATTTTTACAAAAAATCAGGATGGCTAGCTAGAATTAAATCGTAAGTTGGATACCTTTCGACTTACCTCACTAAATGGCCAGCTAGATTAATATTGTCTAGTTGGACACCTTCCGACTAACCTCACTTTTTACAAACATCAGGATGGCCAGCTAGAATAAGATTGGTGAGTTTAGTAAATCGTCTTACCTCTCTCGCTACATCAGTGTGGTCAGCAAGATGAAGGTATGCGAGTTCAAGATAGTTTGCCACTTCCCTCTGTGCGTGATAAAGCTCTATGGCGGCAATCGTTTGGAACATTTTCTGGTTCTCTAACGCCATTTCATCTTGTGGCTGTTAATATAAGAAAGCAATGCTTTTAAATTAAAACAGCTTGAAATGCCTTTTTTTTGTCCTACTCATTTAGTTGTATTTACATAACCATATAATATACATGTATTTCCTTTGCGGTCATATTTACGCCGCCGCCGCCGCCGCCACTACTTCTACTACTACTACTACTACTACTACTTCCAGCCCCACCACTAGCGCCGCCACCACCACCACCACCACCACCACCACCACTACCACCTACTACTACTACTACTACTACTACTACTACTACTTCCAGCCCCACCACTAGCGCCGCCACCACCACCACCACCACCACCACCACCACTACCACCTACTACTACTACTACTACTACTACTACTACTACTACTACTACTACTACTACTACTACTACTACTACTACTACTACTACTACTACTACTACTACTACTACTACTACTACTACTACTACTACTACTACTACTACTACTACTACTACTACTATTATTATACTTAGCGTGCGAATAAGTTACAACGCTATTCACAGTTCACCATAATTATTGAATGTTGTTTTTGAAACCTTGGTACAAAACAGTTACGTCAACCAGTAACCTGGCGATTGAAGTTGATTGAAGCGCTCTAGTATAATTTCAACAACTCGGGTTGTGCGTGCAATAACTATTATACAATTAAGACCAGAGTATACTGTTCTAGCTTTGTCACCATTTTTTGTTAAATGTTCTTTGAAACTATTTTTTTATAGTTATTCTATAAGCTTAACTGTATCATTTTTTGGTTCATGTAAATATCTTTAAGAAGTTAAGCATTTAGGTAAATAGTGAGCATTTTAGAATATTTATGTTGCATCTTTATTTCGAATATTAGAGTATTTTCGAGAATAAGATAATATTCAGATATGCTTTTTATAGTTGCAGTGTAAATTGAATGTACTTAACGATAATTATATAACTACAAAATACAAATAAACGCTTTATGCTCAAAGTTTTTAAATACTAATATGAAGGATGAACTTTTAATGCAAGAATAGAATAACCTTCGATATAGCCATATTGTACCACTTTGTAAATCTACTACTACTACTTGATTTGTTTGAACAGTTTCCTTATTATGTATTATATATGCATCTACGATTGGAGATTGCTGTAGCAAGCCGGGACGTTCTCCGTTTAAACATAAATGAACTATACTGATATACGTTATCTTTTAAACCGAAACTAATGTTCATTGATTACTTCATCTCTATGTTTATCTCACATCTGCGTAGAATCAATATTCAAGGGGTTTAAAAAGTACACATGGTGTGTGTACAAGGAACGCGCACACAGATTATGCGGTAGTTATTATTCGGTATGCATAGTTTACATGAGGTTGTTGAAAGGTATGAGTATTCACTAAACAAGCATGCATGATGCCGGTGATATATGATGATGATGATACTAGTAATGATAATAATAATAAAAATAAAAATAAAAACAACAGCAGCAGCAGCAACAACAACAGCAACAGCAATTACAACGACAACGCCACCACAACCACCACCACCACCACGACTACCCACGCCACCTCCACCACCACTATGACCACCACCACCACTCCATCACGACATCACCACCGACACGCCACCACCACCACAATCCCCACACCACCACTACCATCACCACCACCACCACCACCACGACAACAACAACAACAACAACGAATTGCAACAACAAAACCACCACCACCACCACAAACCATCTCCACCGCCACCACCACCACCACCACCACCACCATCACCGCCACTTCCACTACCACTACCACTACCATCACTGCCACTTCCAAACATCACCACCACCACCACCACCACCAACTCCACTACCACTACAACTACTACTACTACTGCTACTACTGTTGCTACTAGTTTTACTTATCATATTAATCCCAAATCATTACACATACCCGCAAATTATGCAATCAATTATCAGATATTTTTGTGGGTGGTGGACCTTACTGAGTATTTTGTATTGTCTGTAAATGAAATTACTTTACTTATTTTTGTTGGCATAAGCCCAAGCCAATGTTTAAAGATAATAACACAAACATGAAAAATACATCTAATGTCAAAAGATAACAAACCAAATTCTTTGAATAAAGCCCCAGACGGAATAACATTCAGACTTATTTTGTAAAATTATTTTAGCAGTTTTTTTCTGAATAGCTGTGGATATTTTAATGGTGTGTGATTTTATAACTTTGCTCCATATTGTACAGCAGAAGCCCATCGTAGATAAAATATAAGCGTTTTTCAAAAAGCTTTTTCATGTTTAAAAATTAACTATTCCTTTTAGAGTTCATTTTGCGATGTACTTAGTTAATTTGATATTTTTTAATTTTTATGTTCTATGTCATTGGCCTTTACCATGTGCCATTAAACGGTGTTTACGTTTAAATCTTTGGCTATTGGGCATGTTTATGCAGTTTTTCACATACGTATTTTTATTCAGGCCTTTATGTATTATATACGCATCTACGATTTGAGATTGTTGTAGCAAGCAGGGACTTTCTACTTTCATTTTCAACATAGGTGAACTAGACTTTATCTTTCAAACCGAAACTAATGTTCATTGGTTACCTCATCGTACGTGTGGGCAGTATTCAAGGGTTTAAAAGTGCATACCGTGGGTGTACAAAGCATGTGGACACATATTTTGCGGTAGTTGTTATTCGGTATGCATAGATTTATAACGTTGTTAAAAGATATTAGTATTCAGTAAACAAGGTAGTACTTGAGTTGACTGACCATCTAACCCAGCGAACCTAATACATTTGTCGTAGTTCTAAACTAACGATAAGCATATAATGAACCATTAATAGTACTTAAATTTATTCTACACAGTTTGCTGAATGAAATAATTTAAAACGGACGGTTTTAATTACCCCAACTTTTCAACTATGTTCGTATATTTATTAGGAAATGGACCTCGAACGTTTAATAAACAGATTCCGGATGATTTTGTTCATATACCAGTCGACATTGTATTACCCTCATCATTTAGATAAACGTCATGATAAACAACATTTCTGTCATCAAACAATTCAATTTATACGGTACAAGTAATAGTTATGGCACCTACATCCCGGGATAATGAGAATATACACGACCACTCTTAAGCTTCCAATCATGGGGTTGCGGATGGCGGAGCTGTTTTGTATCATATTGTAAACAGAGGCGGTAATCACGTGGTACATTGTTTTAATACCAAGCACTAAAACATGGCAGCGCCCAGTGAGACAGTATGTATTTTTGTTAATTTTCTCTCCATAATTAAACCATTAGATTTCCCAACATCGACCATGTTCGAGCGCCCAACTTTCCCTGTAGTTTGGTACCTTCATTTTGTCAGACAGTTCTGTAGTTTATTTGGAATGCGTGTCACAAGTTTTTAATCGAGGCGAAATGTGCTGCGGAAATTTAAAATATTTCGTTTCTTATTTGTTCAGAATCGTTACTTTCTCCACTTCCTTAGGTTACTTATTCACAAAGAAATTACCTAATAAACTTTAACCTATACATAAATCTGAATCTTTTTTCAAACACGGACCATGTTTGATACCTGTATAATGCATTTATGTTTTACATGATTAAACATTGTTGAATATCGGCGGCATTAAGGTATCTCAATTATTTACTCCATATCCCACCAATTTAAAGCTTAGTAGTTATAAAAACCGGCGTGGTTTACAATTAATTATAACATGTTCACCGCAATGTTACATATTTAATGATTTAAGTCTGATTCTTGAATTCTCCCTCGACGTGTCGTAAACGTTGAGAGAGAGAGAGAGAGAGAGAGAGAGAGAGAGAGAGAGAGAGAGAGAGAGAGAGAGAGGGGGGGGGGGGAGAGATATTCCTACATTGTGAAGATACATAAATAAATAATAACTAACTATCTAAGCACATTCATATCATATCAATATGTGCTGTAAAACAATCTTGTCTGTGGTGATTTGATCAGATACGAATTCACGTTTTTTGCATGTGGTCGTAATTATCCGTGAATAAAATCTGCTTAAAACTTCGATAGCCACTCTGCAAATTGCTTAAGTATTACTCAAATGCTATATAATAGCAGGTATATGTAATGTCAACGTTGAATGATTGCCTCAACTGAAACGAAACTAATTTAACCATAAAGACACTTGTTATATACGGTTCGTTTGAAATGCACCGACATGTGGTCGTTTTCCTTAGCACTATTATCTGGTTTCCTACAAATAATAGAAAACAACAGAACACTAATGTATAATTAATACTGTAGTAAATGCCAAACTGGAAAGATGAATATGCATGAGACAGGATTCAAACATGATGTATTTAACACAAATTTCGTGTTTGGACATTAAAAGTCAGAGAATTTGACAATTTTGAATACGATGTTTATTTTATCCCGTCTGAGCGTCGAAAGACCAATTCAATACAAATGGTCCACGAGAAAACATTATTTACGCACGAATAACCAAACCAGTTATAATCCTATACCACAGATATTATTAATTCAACTGAATACTCTTGAATAATCGTCATTGTTGTTCGTGTCTTTGTATTTTCTTACAACGTGACTATGAATGGATTTATTCACAATTAACCTCCAGTCTTGACTATGGAATTCTGCGAGCACCAGGAAGCTACGAAGCATATAACTACGTAAGTTAGTATCTTCCGAGAATTCTGTATTTATATCTGGGATAAAACCTAACGTTCCACATTGTTTGGTAATAAGCGTTAAAGGCCTTTGTAAAAATTAAGTTTTTAAAAGTCTAAGACAAGCCGTGCGGCATAGTTGTCTGTATACGTTTCAAGAGAAAATATCCCTGCGCAGCTTAGAGCTATGTTAGTTCGGATGAATAATGGCTTATTTTTGCATATGTTAACACATGCTCTATGGGATCGTTCCAATGACTGGGTAGGGAGGTCCTGTAGGGGGAGATTCTTTGGAAGCACAGTACTTACTAGGTACAGCTTTTTAATAACATAACATAACATAACATAACATAACATAACATATAGTTCATTGTAATTTAAGACCTCCGGTCCATAATACAGTTATTCATACATATACTTAACAACATAGATATAATACAGTGATGAACAAGACATATTTTTAAGCAATGATATATCAATAATATTCTTGCAAACTCATTTAAACTAATGTTTACAAATACAAAGAATCAACATGCTTGTACATCAATATTGCATTTATAAGCATCTGGTGTAAGAATAAGATGCATATATATTAATAAAGCACAGATGAATGACACCATAACGAGTTATCATTACGTTTAAGCAATAAATGACAAGAGGGAACATCACTATATTGTTTAGTCCGCAATTATTTAAACTGAACAAAGTTCGACGTTATTTTGTACAGCACATTTCAATAGATTTATTAAGATCATTATATCTATTGCACAGTACTCCAAGATGCGCATACTTGACAGATTCCGTTATAACCGTATTATTTATGAACCACTTTCTTTTCTTTTGTGACCTTGTAAATTCACTTCAATGTTTGTATTTTTTAGCATATGTCCACCATAGATTGAAGGCCTATTAGAGTAGGAGAAAATAACTTAATTTCGTTTGCTAAAGTATGGCAAGCAAAACCAGAACCGTTTATTTTCAGACTTTGTTCATTGTGATCAAACAAAGACTTATATAGCTGACATAGTCGAAGGCACGTAACCAATGTCCTTTTCTGGCCCTTTTACGTATTGGAAACCACGCAGACATAAAATCTTTGTCCGAACAGAGCTAACATTTAGCTTGTTGCATAGTATTTTAAGAAATTTAGAATCGTCGTGCAATAAAGTGTAAAGGAAAGCATTTGAAAATTCAAATTAAACTTGGATCCGTGGCAACGCGCAAAGTTTAAACATTCCTTCGCCATGAACGCACTTTTGAAACCCACCTTGTCATCCGTGTACATTTACGTTGTTACACATATCCATTTTATGTAATGTAATATTTTCGTATATTTTTAAAATGGTACAGTATAGTGTAATTTCTCTGTAGTTGTTTGATTCTTACATATATTTGTTGCCGCCTTTGAATTACGTCGTAATTATTCACCCCTTTTTCATATTAACAGGACAATAACCGAACTCTATTATTTTGAAAAGAGTAACTTACTGTTATACACGTAACATAAGGATTCCGGCAAACTAAATGTTTTCATTTTAAATACCAAACAAATCCACATAATGTATTGTTCATGCATGTTCTTGCGGATACAATATGTATATAGACTGTAATGGTATCGTTGTTCTTGTATGTTCTTGCGGATACAATATGTATATAAACTGTAATGGTATCGTTGTTCTCTTAATTCTGACAAATTTGATAAATGATTGTCATCGACCATAGATGAGTCTTAGTGTGTGTATAAGATATGAAGTAATACATCCAGCCAATGTTTATATCCTCGGGGGTGTTGCACACTTTCCCGACAAACTTCATCTCAAATGACATTGGATGTTTCTCTTTCGTCTCTTTATTAGTTTTCAAAATGCAACATTTAACATTTCGGCAATCTCGATTAATTCATTTTCAAGTGTTTTATTACATTCTAACACGCATTTGGTATGTGCTGCTCGAAATATAAAGTATTATTGTACCCTTTAGAGCATCCAGAGTCGTCGCCCATAGGCTGTTGATTTTTAACTATTCATTCCATATCTCCAACATTGATTTGTGCACCTTTGATAATCGTTCAAACCGTTAAGCTTGAGACATTCTCAAGAAAGGTGTTACTTTGCATGCATCCAGTATATTGATCAATATATATATTTCCCATTGATAAAGTTGCATGGCTTTGTACAATGGTAATCTTGTTTTGATCAACAATAACGTTACCTACAAATTACAGGTCTATGAGTTAAAATATAAAGCGTCGTCATGAACAGGTGTACAAGAAAAAATATCAGATACAACGATTTTCGTCAACAGAAATATAGTCTTACAATGTTTCCCGGGCTGGGGTATACGGTACGTTTGAATATTCTGCAACTAGACATAAAATAAATGACTTAACAGGTACTTAGTTATAATAAAGTAGCAATTCTGAAAACAGCTCTTCACGTGCATCAAGATTAAAACCGTGATCAAAGTAATCCAGTATTTATACCACCTATCAGCTGCATGTTTTCCTTTGAGGACTATGAGCTAAAATGTTTTCTATATCCTGTACATATTGTTTTTATTTGTATGTTTTATGATTCTAACAAGGCAATTATGTTTAGAAAAAGACATAAATAATTACCCGGGCTGGTAACAATTCCAATACCAATTATTAAAGGATTATCTAGTTGCAATATTGATACATTATCATCTAACGTTTAATGCCCCATTAAATACAAACCACATTTACCGACTTTCCATTTGGTAGGTTACGTCTAAATCGGGATCACTTTTTGCATACTTATATAATACCTGCGGATCCCGACATAACACCCACCGCATTCCATATAGCGAACGTAAGAAACCAATTTCTATGATAAAGAACAAACATTTCCAACCATTTACAATAGTTTCAAATTCATTGCAAAATACATGATTGTTTTCAATACTCAAGGCCATTCCGGCTTGTCACGTGACATGAAGCTGTTGCTGGCTTAGCGTTCGCCGGTCCAATTCCGCTTCCACCTCCATGGCCGGCACACGATGCTAAGGAAGGGGTGTTGGAAGAATACGAAATGCGAAGATACCGTCAGCGTTACCTTTATCCTTGACACCAACACGATTGATAACGTTTATCTCTAATATCATCGTATTGTACGTTATCCGTTTTCAGGGGGTTGATAAAACTTCTTATTGAAATACATACGATGTTCACAGTTGTCATGTTTTGGCTGTTTTCGTGTTCCTTTGCGAATTGGTTACCATTGCGTCCGCGGTAATTCACTGGTCTCGAGCGATTTTCCATGGATACATTCGAATGCTGTCTTCTTTCAAAGTGATTCATCTTGAGGGGCTCTTCTTCTGCTGGGCTGATATTTACGTAATCGGTAACGTCGTCCGAGACGTTGCTACGGTAATTCTCGTTGTAATGAAAATCGGTTGCCATCTATATGGGCCCATCACACACAGTACCTTTCTTCGCGCACCGTTCGTGTAATGGTGAAGAAGCTTATGACATTACCTTACCATTAGTCGAAGGTTTGATAAAAAAAAAACATTCACACCAGTCAACACCTCTTGCATATTGTCTTTCTGGAGATTCTTCGTGATGCTGCAATTATTTGCAATGTTTGTTTGATTCAAATGAAACAGTCAGCTTGTTTTACTGAAGGTGTGTCTTTTATACACGAGACTTCAAAAGCCAAAGGTGCATTTTCGATTAGTACTATTATATGGTTTTACAGGAGTTTGAAACTTTGTTTTGGGGATTTTTGAGGATAAGTGATATTATTTTTATGAATTCTATACCGTCCCCTGTTAATACTGAAAAACGTGAGTGGATGTCATTGTTAAGCTTAACGGCCACTGGGCCACCGTTTATGGCTTTGAGTCTGCGTTTAAGCTAATATCCCTGGTCAGGTCTCTTATAAAAGAAAACAACACCGATCTGGTGTACTCTAGCTTATTATAGTCTAGAAGTATAAGGTTTAATAGTTGGTTATACTTAGTAACGTACAGACAAGCGGTCTTATCAAAGTATCCTGTTACATGACTAATTAGGTCATCAGCTAGTTTCGTTAGTTTCAATTTGCCATTACATGTATAAAATAACGGTAGCAAATGCTACTTAGTAATACTATGTCCCCGCACTTGTATATCCTTTTTAATGCAAAAGGAAATAAAGCATATTTGATTTGCATCAAACAAATTTCTGGTGTATGTTTGTTTGATATATTGTAAAAAATACCAATTATCTAAGCGCAATCGCTATAGTCAGCGCCCATGCCAGTCAAAAATACCCAACTTCTCACATCTACAAATTTTCAACTCTATTGTACTTCGTGCTTTAACCATGTGTTTATACTTAATCCTCTCACACAGTATTTGATTATATTAGTATCATTAGAAATAAATGTGTTACTAAAATAACAAGCCGATGGAATTTACATCAATTCGGGAGAGATTTCCAAAGTGCACGCAAAGCCCATAGGACTATGGAAAACCTAATTACTTTTGATCAATTCCGACATACGGTACGCAAGGATATAGCTTCTAGCTAGAATCAGCAATAAGAATCCCATGAAAATTACGTTAAGACCTAAATATCTGTTTTACACAATTATTCTGATAACTTGATGTAAAGAACATCATTGCAAATAAAGTAGCGTGCACCATAGCGAATTAATCAAAACGTTTTGTCGACAAGTTTGCTTTTAAATAACTTATCTTCTACATTGAAATGCACCATAACAACATTTTTTACGAATATTGATATTCTTAGCGCTGTAGTAATTTGATTGTTGTAAAACGTTTGTAGAAAAAGTGGTACGATCTTGGAAATACATTTTTGGAATTAGATTTCGAAAGTTGGATGAAGATGACTTTTCATGCAGGTGAGTATCTTTTTCGTCATTTTCACAACAAACTAGCTCTGTGATATATTGAGGACGAATATTATTATGTGTCCATCATATTTGTAATAGATTATTTTTCCCTATGTTTACTGCCGATAGGCCATGGAATTATAAATCCATATTCCTTTGTTTTATGTACATAATGTGACAATGTTCCTGTTTGTTATGATTCCAATATACAGTGATAAGATCGGTTTAATGTCAATGGCTGGTGTTGACTTTAAAAGAAAACTCGAAGAAACATCCCCATGAAGCTCTGCCGTGTTAAAACGACTGATTAGTCGGTAAAACATCAATAACACTAACCTTTCGCCATCGATTTCGATTTGCAGTCACTTACGCAATGAGTAAGTACAGACTCTGCAGAATACATTAGGGTACCTTTTGTCCATCAATGGCGGTTAGAAATGTATAAATGTGTTTTTTTATGAAAACGCTATGTAACACCTGCTCTGTTAAGTAACTAATAAACCAGTGAATAAAGGTCGATGGAAACATATCAGTTTCAACTGTGTTCTTTGCAGACGGAAATAAATTCCTAAGCACATACTATTTGTTCAATAGAAAGAGTTGACCCGTCATTGGTTTGGAAACATGAAACATTATATTTACTATTTTTGCTAAATATCATAAACGTGTGAAACGCATTTAACCAGAAAGGTTCTGAACAGCCACATATATCTTACATGGCGACCTTTTTATAAATTTAGGGAGCTCCTTACTGCAAAAGAATGCAGAAATAGTGCAATATAAAACAATGCTGCTGATTTAAATTCTGATGTGGCAATTTGCATGACTTTACTATTTTTCGATTGTTTATTATTGTTCAATATGCAACATACATACAATAATGATTCAAACATATTTGCAGATTTGGATATGCTTAATTTATAATTTTTCAGAAATGCTGTTGACCGAAATGTTAATTACTATTGTAATTTGCTTATAGAAAAGTGAAAAGTAATAATTTGTTTTTGTAGAACGGTCGTGTTGGATCCGGCTATGTCACCAAAAATTTACATGTCGAGAATGTAGTATAGTTGTTATTTTCATATGAAGTTCTGATGGTTTTACGAATTTAATTGACTTAAGTATTGATGATTTACTATCTTCATAACGTTCATTATCCGTTATCTTTAGATAAACTTAGATCTAAATCTGATGGTGATAAATAATAAAACTTACTAAAAAATCCGTAAAACATGAAATAAGCATATATAGATAAACGATTTCTTTGAATAATATTGATACTACAGTTGTTGAAGAAATCCAAAACAGAATTGACATGTTAGATCATAATAATTATTTTTCTCCCACAAGTTTTGATGATGTTGTTTGTACGATATCTAATGTCTTTAGTACCAGCTGTTCAAAGTAGTTTATTACAGTGCATAGAAAGCGACATAACTATGATTATATAAACAAATCACACTAATTTCCCTGGTTAAGTGGTGGATGCCACAAGAAACATTTATCTCAGTGCACCTAAAGCTTAAAACAAGTATGCAATTGTACTTAAACGAAAAGATTAAACAAGCAACAAGACTACGTTGTTTGTTGCTGAAAATAATTTTAGCTAAACAATTAATCCATTAAGAGCTATCAATTAAAAATATATAACCCTATTGCATCCTTAGATGACTTTCATAATTTAAAAAACAACAAAAAACAACAACAAAACAACAACAACAAAAAAACAGTTAATGCAAATACCAATTTAAATTATCATGTGTAAATCGATAGGATATTTTATTTCTAGGGAGACTTGTCAATCGAAAACTAATTAGTAATTCCATCATTGATCTCCAAAATGCTAAAAAGTGCTTCCCAAATTTAGTGTTATACTTGGAAGTTTATAGAGAATACAATAAACACAAAGGCATTATTACTGGTTGGGGAGGGTAAGAAATCCCCTGGAACTTAAGAAAGGTGGCAATGTTTTAGAACATGTCAATGAATATAAATATCTTGGATTATACTATACCAAGAGTGGATCAAATGTTAAGACATTGTCGTTCAATCTACAAAGACTATGTTTGCACTGTTAAAGAAAGAAAGAGACTTTCTTTACTGTACGATATTCAAATAGATTTATTTGATAAAACAGTTTTACCAGTTTTAATTCACGAAAGTGAAAATATGGGGATACGGTAAATTTGACAATCTAGAACAAATTCTTTACTGTACGATATTCAAATTGATTTATTTGATAAAACAGTTTTACCACTTCTAATTCACGGAAGTGAAATATGGGGATACGGTAAAATTGACAATCTAGAACAAATTCGAATAATATATCAATATTTATAAATATGTATTTGGTATAAAGAATACCAACACCATCATACATGATATTTGGTGAACTGAATGTTTTTTTCCTTGTATTTTATACTAAAACCAAAATGAATCCATACGGGTCAAGAATTATTACACATATTAATGATAACCACTACTAAATTTAACTCTAAATTAATTTTGTTTTCTAAGTAACTAGGTTTTAAACAGTTTGGTAAAATATGTCTGGACTGAAAATATTGCGTCTACGGTAATGTGTGCACCGAGTGGTTGTACACTACTTTATCAAGCTTATAGCAGAACCCACTTCTAAATAACAGAAGATGTTGAATATATTATAATATAATAGTTTTCCTCAATGTTACCTAACCTTTTGATTGTATATACACTATTTTGATTGGTCTTCAAATAAATAATCACAAAACAATTATGGAAGAAAATTTGAATAACTAATTTTCCTTCTTGTGGCTTCTTGTCTATGATCGGTTTATTGACAATAAATTACTAACTTTCCAAATTGACTGCTATGAATATGATCTCTGTGAATTAAAACAAAGCTTGGCTTTATCGGTTGAAACACAGGGTTGTAACTTATCTATTTTGTTTAGTTCTGTCTCTTTACAATTTGGACGCTTTAACATTTATTCAATGACATATAGCCGACCTTTAGTGGTATATACATAAAAGAAGGTCAACTTACATTCTTTACTACTGCAATAATTCTAGCTATAAACACGATTTAACTAGGAAACAGGAAACAGGAAAGCAAGGGCTTAGAAGTTAAGGGTTAAATGAACTGTCGTATCTTCCAACGATTAACCGGTCCTATCGTCAGTTATTAACTAAACAATACGTGAAAGCCGAGCTTTTCAGTCAAGACAGTTAAAATTTAAGATAAGCAACTACAAAGTTCAAGTCGATCAATACCAAATCTTTCTTGATGTTTTCTGGTTGGCAATTGCATCTAGAAGACAATATTATCAAAACTCGGCCTTATATACACTGAAAGAAATACATAGATAATTAATTCATTTCTTCGAAATACGCCCAAATATGACTAAGCTTAAATAACTTTTTGTACCAACAATAAGTCTCAACTTCAAGTTTTGCAAAACTAATCAATACATATTTCACTTGATGCAGCGAATGTTTTTTACGGGAAATTTTTCATGACATTACAAATCAATTTCAGAAGTCTGATAAAGTTTTCGAAATAATGTGAACTCCTTCAAATGCCATGGTGCGGTCACTGGCAGTTGGTAATACAAAACTATTTTTGAGTGACTCCCCTTGTCACTACACAAATAATAACAACATTATAAAGAACTAAATTCGTGAACTGGAAGCCCAGTTTGATTTAAAACTGGAAATTCCAACTAAAAAGTAGCAAAACATTAAACGTTATTCAATTTATCTTTTAATTTGTTCAAAGGTAGTTTAATACAATTACACATATTTGTTTCCGATTACTGCATTAGTAAACATAGAAAATGCATGAAATGCAATACATTGATATGAATTATTCTACCCACACGAATATTCGAAAAACGTTCTATCGAGCTATTGAGAGCTCAAGTGGCAAAAGCTATTGCCTTTTGATATATTTAAATATCATGCATTAATATGCCTTATGTTTGCCCTATTATCCAATTACAATACATGTATATCGATTTGTCAACTTTAATTGCAGGGAACTGCTGTTACCAAAAGGACGCACATAATAATACTTGATATCTTCTGACGTTCAATGTCAATACATTTAATTGGGATATTCGAAACTTAATATGGAATCAGTTTATATTTCATATTATGTTTCCAAGTTTTTAGACATTTGCAACGGAATATTTGTGGCAAAGTCTCCAATATCTCGACTTATCTCACTCAAATCTAATACTGGTGGTGAAACAGCTACACATGTAATAGCATAAGGAGAAAGCCCATATATTTTGTCTTCACCTGTAGAAGCGTCCTGTCCAATTCAGGTTTACAATATACAAAAAGGGCTTATCATTTTATCAAGCCATTAGCAAATATGTTAAATTTTAATACCTGTTGACCCAATGTATGCTAAATGTTAAAATACATGCTAAATGCTGATACCTACTGACCCAGTATAAGCTAAATGCTGATGCCTGCTGACCCAATATATGCCAAATGTTGATGCCTGCTGACCCCATAGATGTTAAATGTTGATGCTTGCTGACCCGATATATGCTAAATGTTGATGCCTGCTGAACCAATATATGCTAAATGTTGATACCTGCTGACCAAATATATGCTAAATGCTGATACCTGCTGACCCAATATATGCTAAATGTTGATGCCTGCTGACCCAATATATTCTTAATGTTAATGCCTGCTGACCCAATATGTGCTAAATGCTGATGCCTGCTGACCCAATATATGCTAAATGTTGATGCCTGCTGACCCAATATATGCTAAACGCTGATGCCTGCTGACCCAATATATGCTAAATGCTGATGCCTGCCGACCCAATATATGCTAAATGCTGATGCCTGCTGACCAAATAGATGTAAAATATTGATGCTTGCTGACCCGATATATGCTATATGTTGATGCCAGTTGACCCAATATATGCTAAATGTTGATGCCAGCTGACCCAATATATGCTAAATGTTGATGCCTGCTGACCAAATACATATATATGTATATGCTAAATCCAAATAATTTTGATACCATGCAATTCCCACTCATACATTATAATTTAGCTATCGCAGTCCAGAATCAGACAATCCCATCATTCATCGGTTATGCTAATTTGAGGCTTATGTGTTATGTGTGTTGTGTTTGTATTTATGTATGTTGTCTTCATAAATTTATGTCTCAAGTTGATTGTGATTCGGGCCATTGACCTGAGTCTTCAAACAGGGTATGTTTTTGAATTCGTCTAATGGGCTTGTCATTTTAATATCCATTCCATTGAAATATTGCAGTAACCTTTTTTGGAGTCTTTCAGTCCCATTTTTGTGTGTGTTATTTTTGTATTTTTTGGACACCTTAAGGTGTTTAAAGGTCAAAATTAACTGACATTTCAAAAGACAATTCTATAAAAAAAGGGTGTTTAAAATACGTATACTTGACGTCCCTGCTACCCATATTGATAATTGGTAAACTATTATCCAAAATATCAAGCGTAACTTCATTATAGAACTTTATTTTGATCCAAAACAAGACCTTTTTAAAAACTATCATGATTGAGAATTTTCACTAACGAACGTTATGTTTTTTTTTAAATCACATGCGATCGGACATAATTAAAATGTTACGCTGTTGAAATAGTTTTTGCCTTGTATATGCTGAACATGTTACATTTGTGGTTCATTTGCTTGTGAACATGTATTCAGTGCACGTACAATCGATGCCATTTTGAATTTGACAAAGTTCACACACCTGGATGACGTAATAGACAAACAGTAGCCCACGCGTACACGCTCTTCTACAAGTATCTCTTCGCAACATTTACAGTTAACGACATATCGTATTTGTTCGCGTTTTGAATATATATAATTGCATTTCATTTAGATGGTAATGACAAGAAGATAAATTGACCGAGCATTCAATTTCAACGTTTTTCTTATTTAACCCTTTCGGCGCCAAAGTCGCATAATTGCGACAACTAGGCTGACCGCCAAAGTCGCATATTTGCGACAAAACGATAGGGTAGTGTTTTCGCTATTTTTACGCTCAAATATTATTACAGAGCCGAGTGATTTCTACTTTCGATTCAGAACGAGGCTTTTTCATGTTACCTCCGCATTCTTAAATAATTTTTCACGTAAAATTGAATTAATTACAGTCTTCTAAAGTGAATTAAAATCGCAGAGCGATCTGG
The DNA here is from genome assembly GCF_026914265.1 of Mya arenaria. NCBI lineage: Eukaryota > Metazoa > Mollusca > Bivalvia > Myida > Myidae > Mya > Mya arenaria. The sequence goes on along the minus strand of NC_069133.1, from coordinate 49,378,508 downwards.
ACAATTCAAGATGGCTTCCAGGAAAAGGAAGCGGGCTTATACTTGCAAGGAAGTGCTAAATACGATCTGTAATGACAGTAATAGTAATATTCCGGACATCGAAATTGAATTCGGATATGTCAAATGAAAGTTCGGATGACGATATTAGTGAGAAAACTGTTTCAAATCCATCATCCAGACCACAAACACCTTCAGGTTAGTTTGAATAATGTTTTTTTTCTGTTATTATTGATGTTTTATCCCCATGAAAATGTCAAATATACCATAAATAAAGAAATAAGCACTTGGCAGCTAAGTAATTCAATATAATATATATAAAAGAAGACTAAATTTAAAAAAATATATGGATGAAACTTTGCCCAGTAGGTTGAGAGGTTGGCGGTCGTTTTTTTTTTATGATATCTTCAAATTCGTCTGTTTTTGAGTTCTTGCTGCTTATTTTGATCAAATTCTCAATTTATAATGCAGTTTGATAATTAAACATATGCCTATATTGATTTATGACTGTTATAGAATTATTTATTATTTATTTAAGACCACGGACAAGAGGTTGAGGGGACAAGGTAGAGCGATCGGGAGAGGAATATTCGAAAAGAAGTAGCATCGACCAGATTGTGCAGTGCGAAGTGACAGACAGACTCCTGGATGGAGTATAAAACAAACATATTTTAAATGCAATGAGTGCAACATTCCTATGTGGGCAGCCCCGTGTCATTCACACAAACAAGAACTTTCAGGAAGCTGGACGCGTGGTCCATAATGTTGATGCATAACTGTCTAGATGTGTTGTTTGTACACATGTAGATTTGCTATAAGCAAAAATGTTTTCATTTTAACATAGTCATTTTTTCTATTGTATAAGAAGTAAAGAAAGGATATGTACACAAATGTAATCACTAAATATTTATGAACTTAATGATATTTTTTCATTTTTTTAAATCTATTATGTAATTTATTAAATATTTTGTACAATAAAATTTCAAAAAATCATATTTGTTTTGATCTTATGTTTAATATATTATTTAATTAATTTACTGTGAAAATTTGAAGAGAAAAGCTTTATAAATAAAAAAGTTATGGTCAAGTGAATAGCCTTGGTAGAATTCTCTTAGACTTCCAGGAATTAATTTGGCACTGAGATGAACTTTTGACTATTTATTTGGCGCCAAAAGGGTTAAGAAAGGAAATCAATGTCCTAATTTGTATTTCCACTAAAAGTGTTTCGAAATGCACGCAAGGAATCAATTTATAAGGCCATCAACAGTTGTGACATAAAGCCAACGAAACTGTCCCGGTAGATACAACCCTGTCTGTGGGTTTTGCATACGCAGAGGGAAATAAAAGAATAAGAACTAGATCATTAAATATGAAGCATATATCATCACTGAATGATTAACTGTAAAAGATAACACGATATAAACAAATGAGTGTCCAGAGTGTCTAGACATCAATCACCTGTGCACCGTGTAGTTGATTTATTATTTATTTTGCAATGAAATGTCTGCCAGATTACGAAATGTGTTGCCACACGCAATACCCTAGACCCTGCGAGCGATTCCAATATTATCCTAGAGATTAAGTATGTTGGTATTTGTCAATGGAATATGATTTTGAGCAGCAGTGACAAATACCAACAGACAAACCCTCTAGCATATTAGGTGAATCGTAGTGAAGGTCTAGGTAATTATGTAAGCAACACGTTCTGTGATTAAGCAGACATTTCGGTGCATACATCTAAGTTTAATCAAATGTAATCATAAACACAATAAAGGAAAAAATGGCATTCTCAATTAATGTCCTTGTACTAATAATACTAGCATATGTGCATTAGTTATTTTTGATAAATGCACTTTAAATTTGTTTGGAATATTTTCCGCTTTTTCTCAAACAATATTGAAATATGTTCACTTTCTACTATGTTTACATTGTAACAACTACAATCTGATATGATTAGCATCATTTTCAGAAGAGCACGCACATTCCTCGAAAAAAAAAACTCAACACACTTCACTCTATATCCGACAGACGGTACAGACATCATAAAAAACCACATCAAGGTGATAAGTTTAGGAATGAGATTTGTTTTATTGATATAATAATAACACTCAAAATAAAAAAAATATAAGATACAGAAAAATATTATTCCGCAAGAACCAGGACTTGAAATCGGGGTACACTTAGCTGAAGTAGGGGGTACCACATGTTTCAAGGTTTTATTCCACATATAAACAAAACTTTGTCGGAATTTGTCAACTTTAAAATACTTCAATGCATTTAGGTTGAAATGGATAATCTTTAGAACAAAGATATCATTTTGTCGATACATTTGCTGGTTATTAGTATCTTTCCCAAGGTACTTATTCAACTTGATATGTAATTCTCTAACTTTTTATATTAACAGAACTAATGACCAGAACAAATGGGATTCAACTTCCAACTTACTCATTTTGAGTCACGCATTGAAATTTAGATTACAAAAATGGACTTTATCGTGAATGACGCTTTTCACTTTGTGGTTAATGCTTTTCTATACAAAAACCATGTATCACATGCTCTGTTGCTTACAAGCAAACGAACAAGCGAACGAACGGAGTCAGTTCAGGGCAGTAACTGTATACATTTTCATTGTAAACTAAGCAAACACTACTTTTGGAGGATAAATTATCGTCAACCTCAACACCAGCGTCACATTCATTTTATGTTCGATCTCATGTCATTTAAAAAAACGCCTGTTTCATACGATTCTCAAATTGTTAAAACCATTGGGTCTTTTACATTCTTCACCATGGATAATAAAAGTATGATACCCATACAGATAGAAATGAGTCTGCCATGGCAATCAATGTCTGAATATCAATCACCACACCACTGTTAGATGATTTATGATTTATTTCGTTACAAAATGTCTGGCAGATTTCATTGGATTGCAAAAGGGTTATTAATTTAGGTAAGTTCTGCCTCGGATTATGCCCTAGTTTCTCTGAACGCTTCAAATAACGATCCACATTTTATCCTAGAGGTTATAACTGTTAAAATTTGTTAATCAAAGAGAAATTGAACTGCAAGTTTACATATCCAGTCTAAGCTACTTTTGATTGTGAATGAGAACGATAAAGCATGTGTGGTACACTATTTTATTAACAAGTAAAATCGTTATGAAAATAAAGTATAACTTTCTTATCGATGTTGCTTATGCTATAAAAAACTTCACATGTAACATTAAAATCTTTATTTGATACACTTTCCTCACATTGGACCGATTGAAAAGAAGGTTGTTAATGTGAGGCAAGCGTTGTAAATTTCTTAAGGTGAAATCTTTCATGATATGCTCAACTATATCCATATAGAACAGGCGTTGATGGCATAAATAACATTGTTAACTTAAACTTAGGTTTCACAAACGGTCAATTTTTTCTAATAATAATATTTACAGAAATTTTATTTTGGTGTATTCATATCGCAATGTATACAAGCCCATTTAAATAGCAGCATTTTCAGGCGTGTACAAAACGCCACAGTTAGATGATTTATTGTGTAATAAAATGTCTGGCAGGTTTCCTATGCTTACAAAAAGGTGAACTATATAGATAACAATTGCCTGAAATACGTCCCTAGATTTTCTGAACGCTCCACATATTATTCCAATAGTTCCAATTTGTCAATCAGAGATAATTTAAAGTGCCAGTGTACATATATAGGTGAAGATACGATTACCAATGACAACGATATTACGTTTGGTACATTAATTTATCAACAAATAAAAGTGTAATACAATACAGAACAAACTACCTCCACAGTGATTTTCTTGTGTTGTCAAAACAGCATAGATGCCATTATAGTCCTTAATTAATACACTCATGTTTTCATCCTACACATTGGGCAAATTGTTTGAAACTTTGTTAACTTTGTTAATGTTAAACTGTTATCAACAACGTCGTTGTCATTCTTTACACTGTCAAATGTTTAATGATATGCTCATATATTCAATTTAACAATCACAACAGCGAAACACTTGTTTGAAATACTGTTAGAACTATTGCATGTGTTCATAAAAGTTGAAGTGTCAACATTCAATCAACGTTGATGGCGTTAACCACGTTGTTAATGTAAACAAAATAATGAACAGTCGGCCCATTGACCTAAAAACAATATTTACAGAGATACACGTTTTACTGTATTAACATTGCAATAAGTACAGGACGACATTACAAGCATACTCTTTTATAAATGAAGCACACATACTTATTTTCATTTACTATATACGGTGTACAAAAATACAGCTCCTTGCGTAAATAAAGTTAGAGTATAGTTGACCAGATTTAAACCAATTAGAGGCATATTAGCTGTTTATGCAATAAACTATAAAACATTGCAAAACGACCCTTTCTTTCCGTTTGTATTTTAAAATCAGCGGGAGTTGAACTGTTCTAAAATGTTTAAATCAAACGTTATGATGTATCACTTGCTATTTTGCGTCTCGAATGAACGAATTCGTACGGGTGGCTGGAATCATTTAAAAATGATATGTATTTAGCAATACCACGTAGACTAAAATAGACCTGCCTTGTCCTGTTTTGGGAAACTTAGAGAAGATCAACATAAAACAATCGCTAATCTAGAAATACCTCAAATCATAACACTTGCGAAAGAGAATTCAACTGATAAGGTTAGGCTAGCAAAACACCTACTATAATAAAATAACACTGAACACCTCACTGCCTAATACTATAGTTCAAGCAAAAATACACGCTTGAAAAAACGAACACAATATCCGGTTCTATACAATTACTGAGGGTTGAAAACATAAAATACAGGTCTGCGTTAGTGAGCTCGAGCTAACAGTGTATTTCATTTTTAGTTAGGATAGCGATCATCGTTTAAAGAAGACCAGACTGGATTGCTTATTTAAGAAAGCAATCGTTGGTCTATGGAACACCACACTGGGTTCCTTATTTGGGACACCCTACATTGCTTAATGGAACACAAGACTAGTTTGGTTATTTAGGACAGCGATCATTGTTTAATGAATACGATGACTTGGCTGCTTTTTTGTGACAGACATCATTGCTTAATAGAATACGAAACTAGTTTGGTTATTTAGGACAGCGATCATTGTTTAATGGAAGGCTAAACTGGATTGTTTATTTGGAAAAGGGATCCTTGATAAACAGAATACAAAGCGGATTGCGTACTAGGGTCAGCGATCATTGTAAAATAACAGACTATATATGAAGTGTTTTTGCTTAAGTTGTAATTTTGCAAAGATTCATTTTGTTCAGGCAAGGAAGGTATTTTATGTAAGGCACGTTGATGTATTGTAGTGTTGTACTTTTTCAGAGTAAAATGATGTAGCTTTTGTATGAGCTATCGGAGAACGAGTATATTTTTGCACAATTCCATTATTCAACTAGTACATAATCAATGAAGAATAAATAGCAGGAATGTAGTTCACAGAAACTTAGTCCACACGTACACGTTCTCTACAGTTTGCGACATATCATATGTGTACACGCATTGAACATGTGCTTGCTTTTCATCATAGACATAAATGTCAACAAAATAAAATGACATAACATTCACTTTAAACTTTTGTTTATTTAAGGAAGGTGATCAATTTATATAGACACCAATCGTGAGATATTACTCCAACAAAACTGTCTAGATCACTGAACATTTAGCATATATATGATCACTGAATGTGAAACTGTAAAAGCTAACGCGTTGTACACAAATGATTGTCTAGAGTGTCTCTAAAGACATCAATCACCTATGCACCGTGTAGTTGATTTACTATTTATTTTGCAATGAAATGTCTGCTAAATTACAGAGCATGGTGCTCACATAATTCCCTAGACCATCCGTACGATTCACCTAATATCCTAGAGGGTTTGTCTGTTGGTACTTGTCAATGAAAAATGATTTTAAACAGCAGTGCATACATCTAAGTTAAATTAAACATAATCAAGGTACAAAAAAGAGAACAATAAAATTCTCAGTTAATGTCCTTGTTATATCAATAATGGCATATGTGTCATAAAAATCTTTGATGAATACACTTGTTATCTTTTTTTGTGTTTTTTCCTGATTTCTTTAACAATATTAGCAGATGAACACTGTCTACTTTCTTGGCATTGCAACAAATAAAAGTCGATATGATTAGCATAACTTCCAGAAGTGCACGAACATTCATGTAAAAAAACAACATAAAATGCACTCTTCTTTATATCCGACAGACGGCACACTAATCTTGAAAACATATCAAGGTGATAAGATTAGGCATGGACATATTTTAATGAATACAATAAAAAAAACTGAAAATTAGAAAATAATACATATAAGCAATATACCACAGGGATCAGGATTTGCACTCGGCGTACTCTATGTTTGGAGTAGGGGATACCATATGGTAAAATGTTTTATTCCTCAAATAAACAAAACTTTTGTGGGATTTCTTGATATTGCAAAAAATATTATGATTATGTCAATGAATTTATGTTAAAATGAACATGCAATAAAACAAAGGTACCTTTTGTCGATATTTTTGCTAATAATGAGAATCTTTCAACATGTCTTATTCAACCTTCTACGATTTCTTTATTTGTGGATATAAACACAGCTACTGACCAGACCAGAACTGACAGCGGGGATTCAACCTCCAACGCCATCAGAACTGGGTAACCAATTGATATTTAGTAAACAAAATGAAGTATAATGTGAACGACGCTTTTCGCTTTTTGATAAATGTTTTAGTTTGTTTAAAAACAACAACAACAAAACAACGTCATGTGTCACACGAAAGGAATCGGTTAAGGGTAATAATTGTTTGAAATAAACATTGTCATTGTAAACGAAGCAAACGCTACTATTAGAGGATAAAATTTCTTCAAACCAATCATCAGCGTCACATTTATTTCACGACCGATCTCATGTCATTAAACTAATGCACGTCTATAACAAATATCATAATGTTTAAACAATAAGAGGTTGAGCCTTTTTCAACATTCACCATGATAAATAGTAATATGAATGACATACATAATAGGAATATGTCTGCCATGGCAGAGTCTAAACACCAATCGCCAAAGCACTGTTAGTTGATTTATGATTTATTTCGTAATAAAATGTCAGGCAGATTTCATTTGATGCAAAAGGTAAACTATTTAGGTAAGTATTTCCTCGGGTTATGTCCTAGATTCTCTGAACGCTTCAAATAACGCTTCATATATTATTTTATGTTATATCTGTCGAAATATCTCAATACAAGATTATTGAACTGTCAGTGTTCATATCTACGCTAAGCTTTTTGTGTCAATGAGAACGATAAAGCATGTATGGTACATTATTTTATCAACAAGTAAAATCGTTATTAAATTGAAGAAAACAATGACTTTCTTATTGACTTTCCATATGCTATGAAAAATGCCATTTTACTCTTTATTGTAAACCTACATTTCAGGTGAACTATTTGGATAAGTGTTGCCTCACATACTGTCCTAGATTTTCTAAACGTTTCAAATTTTATTCAAGAGACTATGTCTGTTAAATATTATCAATCAAATATGTTTTAGGGTGGCAGCGTACAATTGGGCTTTAAATTTCAACGCAATCAAATATGGGTCGCAAATTGAGATTTTAGTGAAACCAAATGTGTTAAAATACGAACTATTTCAACTTTCTATTCAGTTTCGTTTAATTAGATATAAAGAAATGTACTGACGAGAACATATCATGGGGCTTGAACTTCTAACGCAATCAATCAAGTGACGACACCTTTCCCTTTGTGTTTAAACATCAATGGGTTTGAAATTTTTAATTTTTTAAAATATTTAAAAACTATAATATATTTTACGAACGCCATTTATCACATGCTCCGTTGCGTAAACACACGAATGATGGAATAAACGAATAAAAGTTGCTAGACGCATTTCAGTTTGAACTGTATATTCCTAAGAGAAATGCTTCCACACAGAACATTAATTTTATACAACAGATACAACAACTAGGCCGGTCATATTTGTTTGAGAAACATTAAAAATAGAAAATTATCGTTTTTCAAGTATTGCTTTAAATAATACCACTTGTGAAATAGAATTCAACAGAAATGTTTTGAACAGAAACACATTTATATGTAAAATAACTGCACATACCACATGATACAATACTTGGGACACTCTTTAGGAACATACGTTGGGTAACATTAAATTTGAAGCAGTAAAAGAACATAAAAAACACTGCCACTTCTTCTGAGATGACAATCTAATGAACGGTGGAATATAACATATACAGTCTGTAACACAATCTGAATTTTTCAACCACAGCATTCAAGGCCTTGATAAGATTTATTGCTTGAATGACGTAAGGATAAAAGAGACACATAATGATGATAGTGATAACTGGAAATGTTCCTTTACGGATACGAAGAACAGTCATGGGCTCAGTAAATGCGTCTAGGCTCGTAATAATAGCATGGAAACAACTGTAACAATTGCAGCACCCATATATCTGCTATACATTGTTGCCTTTTATTATATCGTTTTTGTTTTTAGATACAGTTTTCCTTTGGTATGATGTTCATTCGTGATATGTTTCTTGTTCTAATTTGCTTGTTGAATTTTACAAACGAGGTATTAGTGTAAATAGGATAATGCCTTATGTTCAAATCCAAGTTAATAATAGACTTATCGGTAAAGCTAGTTTGATGCGTGTTTGGTCTGTTCCTTGCAGTTGTATTCGTGTATGTGGTGTAAACCCGTTTTTGTCACTAGTTCAGTGTCGTTTGGGTCTTTGACTTGTGTATCTTAACAGTTATTTTTTATGTTCGACCACTTGGCTTTCCGTAAGTTTACATTTTTTCTGCCACCTATGGTTACCAGCAGGCCTTTTCAAATTCAAAACGCATACTTGTGTACGACATCGCAAATCAATGTAAATATGAATATCAAGTGTTCAATCCAGAGGGAAGCGACTGTTTGGAATAGACATTGCCCTTTTATACCACGCAAACAGTACTCTCATGATGCTAGACATTTGTCAACCAAATCAGCGTTACATTAAAATTATGTCAGATCTCCTATTATTTGAAAAAAAAAAAAACGCCCGTGGCGGGAATCTCAAATTGATCAAAACCCAAAACCAGGGTAAGTTATGCTTATGACAGGCATACAAAATAGACCTGTGTCTGCTAGGGTTGTTTCTAAACATCAATTACCAAACCAATGCTAGTTGGTTGATGATTTATTTTGTAATAAAATGTCTGGCAGGTTTCCTATGATTGCAAAAAGGTTAACTATTTAGACAAGCGCTGCCTCGCATACTTCCCGAGATTTTCTGAAAGATTCGGAGGTAATGTCTGTTCCAATTTGTCAATCACAGATGGTTTGAAGTGCCAGTATTCAGATTGAGATACCTTTGTCAATGAAAACATGGCCCATTTGGTAAATGAATTTATCATTGAATATAATAGTTATTCAATAAAGGAGAAAATGGAATTCTTAATGACTTTTTTGTGTTGTCAAAACAGCATAAGTACCATTGTATAACACAATAGGTCCTTTAAAGTATCTTACGTTAGGCAGGGACTTTATTTCATATAAAAGGCACGGCGATTTATCAAAGTGCTGTCCATGGTAAAAGGGTTTGAATTGTCTCGAAAATGTCTTGAAGGTGTTGTGATGAAGTTAAACATCCGTTTCAACATAAAACTCTGACTTATTATTTATTCTTAAATATCAATGTCTGCGGTAAAAAAATCATTCCCAAAAAACACTACTAAAATAAGCGTAGTTGCAATAAATGGTTTATATAAAATTGCGTAAGCTTTAACATTAATTTTCATGACTTCTTGTCTTTCACTATATTCAATAGGGATCTGGGTATTTTCAATTTTTCTACATTTCCAAGACAAAATCGAAGGGTTGTAATTGGTCGGAAGGTTTTATTAATTGAATGTCGTTAGAATGACGGCTTGCTCAATCAAATCCTTGCGTGCCCTTAGAAGAACACTTGCGGGGTAAGAATGTGCATTTTCTAATTGATATTTTCAGGAATCGAAAGAAACAAACTGAGGTGATATGGAACGATATGTTTCAATAAAAGATGTTATAAATACATAAATTGTATAATGTAAAGATGTCAACATTGAATGTGTTTTTGATAAATTATGTGTAAAATTGAACATACTTTCGACCAAAGCTTTTATTTTTGTCGACAGTCTTTGCTTTCAGGGAAAAAGGGTGATAAGAGGCTTTTAGGAAGCCTATTTCTACTTCTGTGTAGTACTTTATTTGTAAACATAAACAATTGAACAGACCAGAACATAGTGCAGGGCTTTTATTTTTAATTCATTAAAAACTGTGTCACACATTGTAATTTAGTAAAACCAAAAGTAATATGTCATGAATGACCCTTTGTGTTTTAATATAAGACGGGGTTGAAGTGTTCTAAAATGATTTAATCAAACGTCATGTATCACTTGCTCTTTTGCGTCGCGAACAAATAAGTATGGGTTGCTGGAATCATTTAAAAGTAATATGTGTTTTGCAATATCACGTAGATAAAAATATACTTATCATTTTCTGTTTTGGTAACTTTGAACAGATTGTCAGTAAATTATCGCTACTCAAGTGAAGATTCAAATCATATCACGTGTGAAACAGAATTCAACTGAAAGGTTTAGGTTAGCAACATATTAACATCTAACATTGTAACGCTGAACGAATCACTGCAGAATACAATAGTTTATTCTTCAGGAACATACATCATGTAACAATCAAAACAGAAGTTGGTTTAGAACAAATACAATAATGCTTGCTGAGTTGACTATCTTGTGAACGGCGAAATACAATAGCTATACCTCGCTACACTATCTGAATTTTCCAAAGGCACCAATCAAGTCTGTAATAAGAATTATTGCCTCAATTTCTCAGGAAAATTAAGAATGTGGAACAATGAGGTTGATAACTGATGACTGTTGGCATTTATTCCAGCATGATTGAATCAAATTGATTGCAACGAAAATAAGATCCGATTCATCCGATGTAGCGTACCTTGGAAATTATATTCAGCAGAGATGAATCAAATTGCTTTAAACAAAACACGCTTGCATAAACGAACAAAAATTGCGTTTCTTTACAACAGCTGAAGGTATAAAATTTAAAAACAAGGTCTTCGTAAGTGAGCTGGAGATATCAGTGTATTTCCTTTCTTATTAATGATAGCGACCATCGTTTAACGAAAGACCAGACTGGGTTGCTTATTTAAGAGGGAGATCGTTGTTGAATGGAATACCAGTCTGGGTTTCTTATTTGGGACACACATAATTGGTTAATGAATGAGATAACTTAGCTGTTAATTTACGGCAGCGATCATTGCTTAATTGAACACAAAACTAGTTTGGTTATCTAGGACATCGATCTTTGTTTAATGGAAGGCTGAATTGGGTTGTTTATTTGGAAAAGGGATCCTTTTTAAAGATCAGATAGAACGGATTGCTTTAGGGACAACGACACTCGGTTAATGGAAAACTATATTTTAGTGTTTTTGCTTTAGTTGTTATACTTCAACAATTATTTTTGTTTAGGCATGGGCAATATTTTGTGTTAAGTACGGCAATGTATCAAAGTTTTGTAAATGATATAACGATTTTAATTGTCTCGAAGATGCCTTAAATTACCATGAAGTACTTTATTATTTAAAATTCCGTCTTATATTTGTTCTCAAATATCAATATTTGCGGTGACAAAGCAATTATTCATTCCAACCACCAATGATTGGTTTATATTTATACATTTTTACATTTCATCATTTCTTGTTCACTACTATATTAGGGATCTGGGTATTTTCAATCTTTCTACCTTTCCAAGACAAAAACGAAAGGTTGTAATTGATGGGAAGGTTTTTAATTGAATCTCGTTAGAATGATGGCTTGATAAATCGAATCCTTGCGTGCCCTTCGAACCATTGTTGTAGGGTAAGAATACATATTAACGTATTGATATATATTCAGGAATCGTAAGAAGCTGAAGTTGAAAGGGATTGCTTGATCATTCCATATATGCTGACCATTTGTCGTATATAGTGCAACCATTAAAACAAAACGATCAATTGCAGGAAGACAACACATCATGCTTGACACTCGTCCTAAATGATTACTTTTTTTAAATGTTCTATGTGCTGTGAGGCGAATCTATTGGATTATCACTGAGATTAATTACCAACACAGTACGCTTGAAATTGACTTGATATTGCATGCATGACATATTTCAATTATCGATCGACAGTAACACCTATTCCAGAATAGATTAATGCAGCTTTTTATGAGCTGTTCCAGAACGAGTATAGATTTGCTCATTTCGTTTATCCAGCAAGAACATTATCAATGAGGAATAAATAACGTAAACTCTAATTGATTTTATTTCCCCGAAGGAATTGATTTGACTGCACATTCATTTACGGAAAAAGGTTATATGGAACAAAAATGAATTTCTTTAGACAAATTTAGTGGGTATGGACCTTACTACTCAAAGAATATATTCAGCAAGTTAAATAACACAAATAAAATAGTTCAGCCCAGAATAAGATTCAAATACCCGCGACAACAATATAATTTTCTGGCTCACGTTATCCGACCTCTCATGTCCCACAACGGAGGTCTCAAGATGCAGTCATTCCGACCTGTTAATAAATGTGAAATGGGTATTTTCAGATATACTAATGATATATGTACGCATTTAATCTTTGATGCTTATACTCGATGTCATAATCTCTATTGCCTTTCTTGTAATTGCGCGGTTGGTAAACCAAAAATGAATGAGTTCTCTACCCCCTTTTTTACAAATCGGCACTGTTGATAAAACGAAATGAATATTATGCTATTTTGGCACTGTTTCTGAATGGAAAACGCAATTGTTCAGAAACAGAAGGAAGAAGCCTGATATTGAATAAAAGAAGTCCCAGTTTAGATGTTTATCTTAAAAGAACGCAATCCAGAACATATAAGATTGTCCACAATCAGTCTAGTCGTTTCTAAGAATTGTGCGGGTTAAGAGACCAAACAAGGCGCTATACACCAAACTGGCCAAACCATAGAAGCAATACCGGTTATTGGCTACATATTCAAACTTACTTTTTCTGTTTGGAGATGTGTTTACGCCATCAATCTGTACAATTAAAGAATGTGCAAAAGTATATATTATTTTAATTTATATTCTTTTTCAATATTATCAGACTTATGTGTTATATATCCCTTACGTGACTAAACAAGGATATGAATCTTAAGGTAGAAAAAACTGATACAACCCCTTTCAAATGAGACATACACCATAGGTTTATATATAATGCAGAGGGTTCGGGGGTTCTACTCAGAGAGAGAATCGGTAAATTCTTTGACAATGTGGCCATTTTGCCGATCGCTTTGGAAATAAAAGTCATGATAAAACTGTCTTTTATGATAGGTTGTGTTCGGAGCAAACCACATTCCGTTTAGCCTTTTCAATTGAAATTAGCATATCTAGCCCCCTGCAACCGAAATACCGCCTACAAAGCCCGGAATCCGGCTTGCCTAAGGTGGAGGTAGACATCCTTGCATAATAATGTATATTATATTTGATGCTGCACATTTCCCACCGCCGTTGTCAGCATCATCAAAATCGTTGCCATCGTGACAATCTCTATATTTCAGAGTATCATATTTGTATAAAAAGCAATTTAAAAACACATTTTAGAAGAACTAATGCATATGCACAAACACAGGAGCTATGTGTCTTTTATTATGTGGTCTAGAGATCAATCACGACAAACCGTTGAATTATATTTTTTAATTTTTGCACGAACATTTCTGCGAGTTTTTCTATGAAAACAATAATTCGGAATTTAGGAATTTAGGTCAGTGCTGCCTTTAGCACTTTACGTATCGAAGGGTATATGCCTGAAGGTAACAATGTTTATAAGTGGAAGACCTTTATATATATTTGAATATAGTTTCATGGCACTCTCTTCACTTTAATTATCAAAACTAGCTATCTAAAATGTAATACACTTATAATGTCTAATGATAAAAAGCAACAAGTGATTAGTTGTTGCCAGAAGGGACGAAACCCTCGCAGCTAATTCAAAGTACATGGAAATTGTTGTATATAACCTCATAATAGTCTAGTGCCCTGTGAAGCATCATTGCAAGATAAGTATCTCTTGATTGCATATATAACGTTTAATTTCCTAATTCGATTTTCCGGCAATCACAAAAATGTACCTTCTGGCAGTATCCTCTCGACATTGTTCTAGATACTATATCTATTGCAATTCATCAATCTGAGTTGATTGCATAATGTGGACAATTAGCTTATAGTATGTACTGCACGCTGTTAATAGCAATGTTCACCAGGTAATGATATATTGCCTTCCAATACAATTAAGTTAGCACTTCGTAATGTTTCACAATAATTAATTAATTTATTTATTTGTGTTGGCGCTATTTTCTCTATACGAACTGTAGACCGCTTAACAGCCCACTTGATGAAAACATTTACTATGACTGAATAGAAATTTATCGTAACAATAAATACACATATAAATAAAACAAACAAAAAATGCACCCGCATTGGCATTCTAAAGCACTGCTTCCTTAGAATTTTGTACCCAATGATAAAAAAGTTCTCAGTTCTGCAAATATAAACTTTATTGTACTGTTTAGCTGTTTTGAATATACATTTAAACCATTCCGAACATTTAGAAAAAAACATATCATGATGAAATGAAATAATATTTTTTAATAAAATAATGAAATAGAAAAATAGATATTAACAAATAGAATAAATAGACCCCCAGGAATTGAACCCGAATACTCTATGTCTGCATTCGGGAACCAACTCTATTGTAACATAGGAGACGGATCTTTTAAAGAATGTTACGTTACATATATATAATGTGGCGGAAGATGTCAACATTGAATAAACTATTGTTATAGAGCAAAGCTTTTATTTTTGTCGACAGTCTTTGCTTTAAGGGGGTAGGGTGATGAGAGGCTTTAAGGGTGCCTATTTCAACTTGCTGTGTAGAACTTTATTTGTAAATATTAACAAATGAACAGACAAGAACAACTTTTATTTCCAACTCATTCAAAACTTGGTCACACATTGTTATTTAGTAAAACCAAATGTACTATGACGCGACCGACGCTTTGTGTTTTAACATCAGCGAGGGTTGAACTGTTCTTAAATGTTTTAATCAAACGCCATTTAATACTTGCTCTTTGCTTCGCGAAGGAACGAACAAATAAGGGTTGCTGGAATCATTTAAAACTTATAAGTGTTTTGCATACCACGTAGATAAATATAGACTTATCATTTTCTGTTTTGGAAACTTTGAACAGATCATCAGTTAATTATCACTACTCAAGTGAAGCTTCAAATCATATCACGTGTGAAACAGAATTCAACTGAGGTTTAGGTAAGCAACACATTTACATCTAAAATTGTAACGCTGAACGACTCACTGCAGAATACAATAGTTTATTCTTCAGGAACATACATCACGTAACAAACAAAACAGTAGTTGTTTCAGAACAAATAAAATAATTCTTGCTGAGTTGACTATCCAGTGAACGGTGGAATATAACAGATATACCTCGTTACACCATCTGTATTTCCAAAGGCACCGATATAGTCCCTATTAAGAATTATTTCTTAAGAACATTAGGAATGCAGAACAATAACAATAATGACGATTGACATTTCTTCCAGCATAATTGATTCAAATTGATTACAAAGAAAATAAGATCCGATTCATCCGATGTGGCCTACCTTGGAAATTCTTTCCAGCAGAATTGGACCAAATTGATTTAACACAATTATACAAGCTTGCATAATGAAAAAAAGATCCGGTTCTATACAATAACTGAAGGTATACAATTTAAAATACAGGTCTGCGTTTATGCTCGAGATATTAATGTATTTTCTTTCTTATTAAGGATAGCGATCATTATCGTTTAATGAAAGACCAGTCTGGGTTGCTTATTTAAGAAAGCAATTGTTGTTCAATGGAATACCAGACTGGGTTAATGAATAAGCTGACTTGGCTGTTTATCTAGGCCAGCGACCATTGCTTAATGGAAAAAAGACTAGTATGGTTATTTAGGACATCAATCTTAGTGGAAGGCTGAATCGGGTTATTTATTTGGAAAAGGGGTCCTTTTTAAAAGAGCAGATAAAATGGATTGCTAACTAGGGACAGTTACAAATACCTGACAATAATATAATTTTCTGGCTCATTTTACCCGATGTTTCGGGTTCAAAAGAGGAAGTCATAAGACGCAGTCATTCCGACCATTTAACGAATGTCAAATACATATATTCAGTTATACAATGATACATTCATTCATTCAACAAAGTTATACTGTTAAGATCAAAGGCACCAAGTTATAATTGAATAAGAAGGGAGCAAACGCTTGCCAGTTAATGTCAAATAGATGGAAATTATTGCATATTACCTTAGTATAGTTTATTGCCCTATTCTATGAAGCATCTTGGCAATATAAGTATACTTTGATTGTATATATCAAGTTGCATTTTCAAGATCGATTTTTCAGTAATCACAAAATTGTAGATTGGTACCTGTTGGTATTCGGCTTTCGCCATTATCCTAGATGCTATGTATTTTACAATTTGTCAATCGGATTTGAGTGCATATCCGGGTGATACTAATGCGCACGACAAGTGTACTGTGCCGTTATTAGCAATATGCATCAGTTCAAGTTAAATTTTGCTTTTTAAAACAATCAGGCCAGCACTTCTTAATTGTTTAAAATAAATAATTAGCTTCTTTTTGCTGTTGCTTTTTCTCTATACGATTTGGCACGCATTCGTAAACCGCTTATACAGCCTTATTATTGAATCTATTTAAATTTACTGAACAGAAATTCGCCGTTACATTTGACACCCACTGAAACAAACTAAATGCTTGCTGAGCATTATTAACTCAATGATATAAAATTTCTCGGATCTACCAATATAAATTTTATTGTTATTTTTAGTTTTATTTATACATGTTCTCCTGCTACATAATTTGTAATATAAACGTATCAACAGAAGAAAATGTGCTATTTTATATTACACAAATACAAAGTCAATATAATAATCATCATTTTGGGGAGAGGTTTCAAAAGTGCATGGAGAGCCCGTAGAAAAATGAAAAACATTGTCAATTCCGACATACGGTACGCTGTGACATAGCTTAGGGTGAGAATCGGCAACAAGTATCCAATGAAGGTTACGTTAAGGACTTAATATCTGTTTAACCCAATTATCCTTATAGATCAATGTGAAGAACATCACTGAAGATAAAGAAGTGGAAGCCAGATATGATTTAGGAGACAGTTTTAACGACAAGTCTTGTTTATAAATGATTTATATTCCTAATTCAAAGGAAACATCGTACCATTTCTTTACTTAAATAATTTAGCTAAGCATCGTTTTATTTTGAGTGTTGCAAAACGGTTTTGGAATATACTTTTTGGAATATACAAAGTTTGAAATAGTTTCGAAAGTTGAATAAAGATGACTTTTCGTTCAGGTAAGATTGTTTCCCTTTTTACAAGTAATAAGAGACTCTGCAGTATATATCAAGGACACTGTGTATTACATTTTCTGTTACTTCACTGACAAATAAGGACGACCGACTAAAGATTACTGAATCGACTGTGAAAGAAAATGAAATAAACCCACTTTTACAAATAGTTTGTACAATATATATGAAAATAACCTGCAATTTGTTTTGGAACCATTGTTTTTCGTATAACAAAATTATCGCCGCCCAAGTATATTCTTGAACCATTAATCTTGTGAAATCCAGTGAAACTTAAAAGCTTTGAATAGAAAGTTATTCATTTTTATTTATAACTTGATTAACATTGAAACAATATATTCGAAAGCCATATGTAATACCAATACTCGTGGACTTTTGAAAAAGACATTCTTAAATATCAATCAGATAAGCGCCTATTTTCACATTGAAATCTTGCTTAAGTAGCCGAAACGCATTGTTTATGTCAGACAACCTGTATAGGTAGTTTTAAATGATATTACATACTATGGTATATTCTTTAACTGAGGGGGATTAGTTATGCCTGTTGTCATAACGCTTTCTGGCTAAGCATATAAAGCTAGATAAATTAAGAAATATTCGTTAATATTAAATCTTAACATAGATAGAATAAACCTGTTCTAAATTAAAAGTCTTTGTACCCAATTTGTTGAATGGATAAGATATTTAAAGGATTTAAAAGCGAATGCCAATTAAAAAGATACAAACTCAAATCATAACAAATGTACGTCCAGTTAATAATTTTACCCAAATATAGTTTGTATATGTGGAGGTTTCAATTCTAGATTTAAATTTGCATGCTTTAATCAACATTTCCTCAGCAAATTGTGATCGTAATTACTTATAAATTTATAACAATATCTCGTTGCTTTTGAATGTATAACGACCGCCAAGAAAATGTTAACAGGATGACCGTGTATTATAAGAACCGATTTCATTGATGTACATGTTATGGATGAATAAGATTGTGTTCTGTTCTGTCATAATATAACGATATTTTGACGATATAAAGGAGCGCCTCAGTGGTGAGCAATTTAATAAAATAATTTTTGAATTAGTTTGGAACATGTATTTGTCATGTAACAATCACATCTGTAGCCATCTTCAAATACATTAGACTATGTTGCTGCACATGCATTGCCAATTCAGTTAACGGCGGAAGTGAATCTAATGACTCTGTAACACCAGCTGATTTCTGTCAAGATAACATTCAAGCTCGTTAATTAATTCCTCAAGTTCAAAAGGAATGCTGAATAACCACATAGCCGTCTTTGTACTAGTGTTAAAAAACGTGAGAGCAAAGGCTTAAAGGTTCGTAATATTGACATTACTGTGACAAGCAAATGTAAAAGTAATATATAAATGCAGTCATTGCTTTAATTTAAAAAAAAGTCATTGACAGTCCTATCTCTTAATTGTTTCGAAACCGTTTTCTTTGATATATATTTTTGCTGTTCCTAAATTGCATTTAGTATTTTTATATGTATTTTAAGGGTAAAGGTGATATCTCCAGTATCCTATATACAGCTTCCTATCAAGATAGTGTACTTTCGGATTGTCAACTTTAATTGCTGTCACCTGCTGCTACCAAAAGACAGACACAATTACGGTCGTTATCCACTTGCGTTCATTGTCAATACATTTATTTTTTTTTGTTCGAAACTAAATATGGAATGAGTTTAAAGAGTCATATTGCAGGGGTTAACGTATTCGTGATTATGTTTTTGTATATAGCGTTGCATCCAATGCCTCGAACTGGCCAACTTACATTTAACACTGGCGATGAAACAGCTAAACATGTTATAACATAATGAGGACTTTAAACGAAGAGATATAGCTAGCTGCTCTCTATATATGTTTATATGTTTATGTAAATTTAGTTGTTTATACTTATATCATTTTCATCTTCTTGCGAAACCATGCTTTCCGATGACTAATGTAAAACAATTGACCAAAATATAGGTATACCGATTCGAAGTTTTGTTATAGTTTTTTCAACTGGAATAAGCCTTGCAACGCCATATTTTGAAATCGTTCAGTTCAATGCCAAATGTTAGTTTTGTTCTGTAGAACTAAACACGTATTTTTCTACCTCCTTACGTTTTCAAATTATACCGATATCAAGGTTGGCGACCAGGAATACGAAACTTACATAATTATGATGTCAATAGACAGTTTTGAATGCAATTACGTTTAGATCTTTTCAATATATATTTCAAAGGCTATAGAATTGTCATTGTTTAGTGACGTATAACAGTTAATATAAAATTCTACCACTGAAATTCATTTTGATTTTATTATTACAAGTTTAAATAAAACAACAAAAATACCATAATATGGATACAAGGAAACTATCACAATATGTATTAAGATTGATTGATCTTTACTTTGCCCAACATCGAAGTAAATTTACTTGTACTATCACGGACATACTTTGTTTGGTTTAGATCCGTTAAGTAAATGGCTTTTATTTGTTGCTTGCCTTTTTGTTCACCCATTAAAATAAAGTGACGCTCATATATTTGACGGAATGTCTCACTGCAGAAAAAAGCAATATAATCTTAAGAACATACGTCAAGGAGCAATCGAATCAGTAGTTGAATTCAAAACAAATATAACAATGCTGCGGACCAAAATAAATAGAGTACGATACTCCAAGGATTAATCTCAAGATACCATTTAATTCGATAATAATAGTTTTCATATTCACTGCTGGAGCTATAAGAAATGCAGGATAATGATGTTTTTAACTAAGGACGTAAGCGTAGATTCTAACCATAAATGCGATCATTTTAATATCAAAGAGGGTCTTTCGGTCTAGATTTAGATACAGTTTTCTTCGAGATGACATTGATTTTGTTATATCTCTAGTATCCTATATACAGCTTATAACTTGTTTGTCGTATGTTAAAATTATGCATTCGAGAAAACGTTTTATTGTCTTTCTAGCATCATTGCAGTATGTCTAATGTTCAGATCAATCCCATGGAGCTTCTTCTCGATTTTCCACTTTAATAATTTGCTGGCACCTGTGACTACCAATTTTACTACTATTTTATAAACATGTTTTACAGATTCGATTGTTTTGAGTTTCCTCGATATTCATACCATACCAAAACGCCATATTTCAACAGAAAGTTGATGTGTATTCCGGACATCAGCCCCGAAGCTTTGCAATGCGAAATAAAGTAAATTCAACATGGCTGCATTGTAGGCATATGTCTGACATATCCTTTACTATCATGTTCAAATAATTATATTATAAGTGACAAACCCTATAAACATATTATCATCCTGCGCTTTATTAAAGTCATTTTAGTTCAGGTATAACAAATTGAATGAACATATTTTAGCAATGGCATAATGCCGATTTACTATTTACTGTTCAGCAGAGTAATTCCATTAAACTTTTAAAACCGGTTTATAGTTTAAGCAATGTTCCTCTTATGTCTCGGTATGATTAATTCATAGTTTAACCTGTGGTGTAACCTATGGTTAACATGGGCTAATCGAAGCTGATTATAACTGTTCCAAATAGACGTAGATGCATGTAGATTCTTCGTCGTCTTACAAAAGAGTTTGTACATTTTGGAAATGTTTAATGTGGTTTTGAGCTATCAGGGACATTGTGCCATGTGATATGATGGAAAGTCGGTTAATTGGTGAACGAGATAGAAACGTATTATATATATATATATTTATTTATTTATTCGCACCAGAAAAATATTTAGAAAGAAGTACTTCAAAACAATGGAAACTGTGTTTAAGGGAGGAAAAGCTATACTTAGAACATATAAGGTATGCATTATATCTGCTATTCAGCAGAATATAACTTCCTGACTTACAATTGACCTACAATGAAAGTTTTTCGACAACACAAACTTTTTTCGACTCGTCTGCGATCTTGGAAAATGAAAACCCGAGTGTGACCGAAAAGGTCCATCCGTTGTTTTCTACGCATGACAAACAACAATGCACAATGGAATATATGATTTACTGTGAAACCATGTATATATCCTATTTAAAAAAAAAGATAAAAGGACTACTTTCAGGCGAGTGATAATCACAGGTATTGATCACAAACTTAGTTTTGTATACTATAAGACCTAACCTTATCAATCACAATACATCTAAAATAATATAAACACGTCAGATCATTTTCATATCAATCTAACTATTTACAGCTATTTAAAAACGCAAATGCACAACAACATTAGGTAATAAAAAGACTTGCAAAACAATCTTGAATTGATCAAATTATGCAAACATGGCAAGCATTTATTAATAATTCATCTAAATGATTAGACAATTAATTAAATACAGCCAAATTAAAATGCCTTTACTGAATGAAACAAAATCCTTCTTTAAAGATCGCCAAGACACAAATCAGAACAAAACATCGTTAAATCCGGTTAAATCAGGAAACTACACACGATTGGCAATTAGTAAAAGAAAACGTAGTACTGTAAAAGAGATATTGGCGATGACTTTTTATTATATTCTGTCATGCTTCGAATTCATTAAAACAAGACAGAATTTCCTGAAGATGTTAAATGAAAACACTGGGTGTATTAAAACAATTTTAACAGAAACGAAAACTTGCTATATTTGTCTAACCTCTCATAAATAAAATACTTACCATAACATTTGAGAAAGTAATTGCAAACTGTTTTCCCACTACGTACACAAAATGAAAATTGAAATAGAAATTTCAATCATTGTTACAGTTATTTAAGAACATTTCGTAGTTTCACTTAAGCTGTTTTGTTATTTATTTGATATTTATATTGTATAAACGTTGTCCTATTACTTATATTCCATTGTCGTGTACTATAAGTGTGCTGTAAATATGAACCGTGGTATTTGATTAAATGTATTTGGCTTGACATTAATACGCAACAACTTTTTGACAACGTTACCGTAGTGACAAAAGAAGAAATTTTATGTTTATCGGGCCCTGATTTCTCATAATATCTTTGGGCCCTTATAAAATAAGACTAAGCTAAGCATCTCAAGCTATGTTTGTTTCGGTTTAATTTGTGAAGTATTTACATTATACAGAGTTATAGGACTTCATGATAATCACGATAAACCAATTTCTATGAAGTAAAATCAATATTAAGTAAGAAATATGGCTAAAAGAAATAAGTTATTTAAGCTTGTTACGCTTACGAACATTCAATAAATTGGCGTCAGGTCGCCTACTTTCAAATAAGATACTGAGCTTGTTTCTGTTGTTTTTTTTGCATAAATATTGAAGACATTTATAATATATAAATAAAGTGTTTGATTTGAAATATTTTTATTGACTGTTCTCCTTAATATAATGAATTTTGTTGTGATTTCGTGTCAATTTGCAAATGTGTAATATTTATATATGTATAATCATGGACACGAACACGCGCGACCAAAAACTGGTAGATATAAACATAGGCTGGCTCATTTTGTGTTTAGTTAAATCAATTGTGCGTAGACTACTAAAAGGAAAAAAAATAGTAAGAATGTTCTTTAACCATTACAAAGTGATTTCAACGACCGGTCTCAAACCATACAGCACGTCGTATTATAATTCCGTGTCATAATACAGGCATATCTTCGAGGGTAACTAAATCAAATTTGTTCGACATAATATGCGCTCGAATCAACGAAAATAATATCCAGTTTATTTAATGTGGCATTCGGTGTAAAACCTTGCCAGCGGAATTGAATTTAATTGTTTTAACCAAACATACGCTTAAATCACTGAAAGTAAGATCCGATTAGATACAATAGCTAAAGTTATAAAAAAATATTTTTTTTATATTGTTATAAAATACATTTTAATTTTATGCGTTCTCCAGTCTTTGAAGAACTTGAACTTGTAAAGGCTTACAGGTTATTTCTACTTCATCTGGGATAGCGATTACTGATAACTGGACTTACAGAAAAAGTTTCTTGTTTCGGACAGCGATCATTGTTGAACGGAATACCAAACTGGGACAGGGACCCTTTGTTCAATTACGTATTTGTGATAAAGATCGTTGTTATATGGAAAAACTGACTGGTTGCTTTTTTTAGGACAGCGAGCTTTGCTTAATCGATTGCGTATTTCAACCGTTGTTTGATGGGATACCAGACCAGGTTGCAAATTTGAAACAACGATCTTTGTTTCATTGAAGAACAGTCACGGTTGCTTATTTTGGACGGTGATCGTTGTTTAATGGCAGACACGATTGGATTGCTCTTTTGGGACAGCGATCTGTGTTTAATGGACGACTGGGCTGCTTATTTGTGGCAGCGATAATTGTTTAATGGAATACCCAACTAGGTTGCTTAAGTATTTTTTTTATTATACTTATGATAATTTTAATCAAAACGAATGACCAATAGTTTAGTTAGATGAATTGGTTTAGGTTTTATGCGTTAGTTTTTGCGTACAAGTATTATATGTTCGCAATTCTAAAAAAAAACTGAGAGGAGAACGTTGATTACCAAGTGCCATTAAACCGGGCTTATGTTTAAACTTTTTCCTACTTGTTTCTTTAGTTTTTCACATAATTATTGGAGAAGAACTTTTTAAGATTTATTTATATATCTTTCGTTCTAATTCTTTTCTAGAATATTCTTATGTTATGTGTGTACACGCTGATGAGTAAAATATGTTTTAAACTAAATAGTTAATGATCCAGGTTATTCCTTGTACTTTCTCCTACGAATCCGCAACATAATCAGAAGGTTGTAATTACTGGGAAGTATTTGCTTGATTGAAAGTCCGACATATTTTGGCTTGGTAAAACCGATTTATTTGAGCGCTTTAAAACAATGGATTAATACAATGCATGTATTTTAAGATATCCTTCTTTGCTGTATTATGCACTTTGAGGAGTTCCAGGATAATTACTGAATACAATTACAAGCAGTGTTAACATAAAACATATACTATTATTTTATTTAAATATACGAGGTTCAGCGCATATTGCGTTTTTTTGACCGCAATGACCTTTAAACAAGATGATCTGAGATTGCCAAACATTCAGTTATTCGTCGCAAATAATGCCAGACTTAATGTTAATGAAGTTCATGAATCAGGAAGGTGTCTCTAAAATGACGCCAACTAAAACGAAGCAGGTACATCATTAGATACTTTGCCTAAAGACAATCTGCAAAACTGACGCTGTTCAACAATTACACACATAAAGATACGAGAACAATTTCCACAATGAAAGCCACGTCTAGCAGAACTATCAACATTTTGCCCTTTCTAAAGGAAAAGTGTGATAAGTAGCAAAAGTCGTCGGAAGAAGTTTGCGTTGTGCTCAGAACAAGCCAACCAGAAACCGTTCATCATGAAAATAAAAAATAAACAACTTAATTTAGGGATACACAATTGAGATTGGTAAGCGACGAATATGTAGTTTTGATGAAAACTTGGTAGTTTCGACACAAAAATATTGAACTATATTTAACAACAAAACTCGAGTTCGATGTTATTTATGACTGGATTGTTGTTCTAAACTTATTATTATTATGTCAGGAGAGCTACAAACGGAACTGTTGCCAGTGGGGGACCTTTTTTCCTAGCACGGAGCTTCAAATACTTGCCCAAATTATTCGAGGCAGAGCCCGAACAAAATAGCTAACTACAGTCAAAAGAAGACAGTCGTGTATTAAATGCCAAAGGGACGTGTCCATTTTGATCTATCGCTATCTACATGTGGAAAGAATACCAATCCAGACATATACATTACCCACTCATGGGACAAATGGGACGTGGAATGTACAGCTCTGAGCTTCAAGGAATGGGAGAGAAATTTATGACTGGATTACTCTCAGGCATATTCTGTCCTTACTAAAAGATTAATGTCAAATTGTGGAGCTGGACAAAATTACTACATTGATTAATGTAGAACTTGTTAGTCTGCCACTGCCAGAGAAATGCGCCCACGTGCCAAAGCACAGACAAGACACTGCATGGATAATACAATTTTGTGAGTTTGTGGTTATCACCTAGAAAAAGTCCAAACTACCCAGATGAATATATGTTTTTTTTTATCAGCAGGTTCTTCTCTTAGCGATACCGCCAGTACAAACCAATACCAATCAACTCAAGAAATATAAACATGAGGACACCCAATTGTCATTGCTTGTGCTTATACATATATAAAACCCCATCCATGAATCTGCAAAGGAATTTTCTCGAAATAGAAATTTAAAGGACACAATCATTACTCATTATTGATCAGCTCATTATTGATCAGCGGATACCGTTCGGTGTATCTGGATAAATTTCTAATAATATCTAGGTCATTGAAAAGGTGTCAGACACCACTGCAAACACTTCACTAATAGATTTTAATGAGAAAAGAGGCCGCTGTTAAACGACAAAAAATGAAGGCCCAACACGGAAGCTTGTTTTCTTCTTCATTCATCATAAAGAAAAGGGCAGTTGAAATATAGTAATTATTTGTTTTCTTTATATTTGCTTTCAAAGGTGACAAATGGATTAACCACGGGTCTGGTTTTCTGGTTGTAAAACGAATCAAATAAACATGCGCATGAACTAAAATATGCCTGGTACATGACGCTGGTGTCGCAATATATGAAACAAGATATGAAATGGTAGTGGCGTTTCCTAGACACTTTAAACTGGATCATTGTACTGTGATACCGATATTGCAGACTAAGTAGAATTATTTTTAAAAGCAAATTGTAGTGGGGAGCCAACCCACGCCGGGACGGTTAAGAACAAGGTAGAACACCGATACGTTAGCCAATCGCACACATGAATTCATAATAACCTGACGGATATTAAAACCTTTATTGATAACATGGGTAAGATCACATGACAATGCCAATTAACCAATCACGCTACAGCCTTTTTTGAATCGCGTTAGAAACGCATTTTAAAATTGTGGACTTGAAAGACAATATTTTAACATATATCTATATGGGTTCCAGTCGTCAGTATTAACGTTTTAACTAACATTCCTAATGATTTGCCGCATTTTAGTGATATAGCTTTTAACCAGAATCAGCAATAATGCATTAGTAACATACGTTCAGGACCAAACATCTGTTTTACAGAATGACGCTATAAACTTGACCTTAAAAAACCTGGTTTGACGACAACTCTTTTTTTTTTACAGAGATTCATTTCTTTTCAGTCAAGCGAACCATAACAACTTTGTATTAAAAATTGATTTTTGATTGTTGCAAACCTTGAAAAAGTGAAACTGTTTAAAAAAGACATTTTTAAATTAACTTTGCTAAAAGATGAACAATCATGTTGTCACCCGTTCTTACAAGTAATAAACTCTGTAATATATTGAGGAGTATCGCATTTGAACAAAATCTTATCCGCATTATGTTTTTCTCCATATTGATTGTCTATCATATTTGTAATTGGATTTTTTTCTATATGTTTACTGCCACTTGGGATGGAAATTTAAAGCCACGTTCTTCCTGGAGGACACGGAGGTCTGGTCAATTATTATTCTTAAAAACATTATGATCGGCTTTCTGTCAAAGGAGAGTGTTTCCGTTTTAAGAACATACTGGAAACACTCCTCCTTGTCAATATCACTGATCAAGTTGTTAATACCTTCAATTATCTAACCTACCTTTTATACCTCCAAGCGCATTGGATTGCTGATTAAAGTTTTATTTAGTGAAGAATTCGAACGACACATATTCGTTTTTTTAAACATCAGCGGGGATTCAAAACGCTGAAAGATATTTTTTAACAAACGGAATTAATCACATTTCTATTGCGCAAAGAACGGTACAATGTAGCCGCTTTCGTGACCTAATAACTAGAGATTGGAATTATAGACTCATAAAACTTTGCAAAATAAGATAAGCAAAAATGAATTTCAGACAGGCTTAAGATCGGCACATGTTTGTTTTCAATATGCTTATATAAAATCTCACATCTCTTAAAACTTTGCCTTGTGTCCTTATTGAACTGAAAGATGCATATTCTAATGATTCAATTAATGGAAACATGCTGTGGTTCAAATTATTGTTAATTAAGTAGCACTATTAAAATGTGTTTTGGAAAAACGGTTATTATTACATATTAATTGTTTCTTTCGGTCTGAAAATACCATTTACTAATTATCTGGGAGCATAGAATGTTATCGTTCTTTTATAAGTACATGAAAAACAATTCTCTGAAAATGTCCGTGATAAGACTTGTGTCTTTTTGTACTAATCCTTTACTTTTTAAACACACTTAACAAACTATAATAAGTGTGTGTATTTGAAGAAAAACAAACTCAAATATCACGATGATTAATATTTAGTTATTTCGTTCCCAGCAGAAGAAGCTAAATTGCTTCAATTCAAGTTATACACTTGAATCGACATAAAATGAGATATAAGGTTTGATTAAATAGCGAAAGTAAGACTCATTTCAAATATCCGCGTTTGTAGCCAGTCTTATTATTAAATACATATCATTTATTGGCCGCTTGTCAATCTTTTCAAAGAACGTTTAAGTGCTTTGGCTATCACTGAATTTCTTCTTTATTCAGTATTGTTATTATTTGATCAGGCAGAAATATATTTGAGACGTTTTAGTATGCTCATATCAACACAAATATCGTATCTTTGAAAAGTATTTGCATTAGGTGCTCTGAATTGTTTCCCTCCGTCTGCAGATAGAGTTGGGATCTCTAATCATAGAAGTACTTGGGGTTTACCTTTTCGTTTTTTATTATTATTTGTTTTATTGATAAGTTTCCTCAAGATAATGCATTCTTTGATAAGATTTACCTTTTGCGTTTTATCTTTATTAAGGATTGTTGGGATAAGAGTGAGGTTTGTGCACATAAACTGGTTTAAACCCCCAGTAAATTTACATTTTACTGACCGTTCCAAGGCGGTACATAATGTACTGTGCTGTTTGTAAAGTTTTGTGCTGTTCTATGTTTCTTGTTTGTGATTTTGTGTTCTATGTCTTTGGCGTTTGCACATTGCCACTAATCCGGGTTTATGTTTAAACCTTTTGCTACTGAGCATGTTTCTGTAGCTTTTTGCATAAATATTGTATTGTGTAGGGGTCCTCTGAAATGACTATGTTTAGGTATCACAAACAATTATCAATTCCAATTATCTCGACTATCAATCATTGAAGTTGGAAAAATGGCTAATTTGTATTGAATAACTTTTTAAATTATATCATTAATTGTTAACTACAAAGCAAATTCGTTTCTGAACTATCTATAAAATTCCATTGTCCCTCCTGCGAGTCCATCACACAGAGGGTTGTAATTATAGGGAGGTTTTTGTTTGATTGAATGTTTTACAGATTGATGGGTTGATAAATCGATTCCTCGTGTGTGCTTTGCAACAAAATGGTCCGTTATATACCATAAATACGCTAAATATGTTCTTTTCAGCAATCTAATGAAGCAAAACCTAAGAGTAATGTTCGACCACTCCATTACTGTTGAGACAATCTGGCATATCAATAACACAAAATACAACGAAATGATAAAATCACGATTAATTGCAGCCGGACAAAACGTCATGCTTGGAAAAAATGAGAGATATTTGTCGAAAAAACGTTTTCAATAATGTGTATTATGGAGCGAGATTAAACGAAAATACTTACATTTATTGACAACTAGTGTTAATATCCATGAGTTGTAAATGCATTTTCAATTAAGTAACCTATCGGTGGCAACCCCCCTTCGCAATTCTTTTCAATTTATATTTAAATTGCTACCCGCGACAGCCGTTAGATGTCCTGACTAACGGACAATTTCGATTAAACCAACTTGTCATAGCAGAATTTTTAATGATTTATACGTTTGCTTTGATATGTCACAAAAAAAAAATACTTTTCTAAAAAATAACATGTAAACAAACTTTGAACTTAACAGATACATTTGTTCAATTTCCTCCTTATTTTACGTCTATATATAATAAACATTATTTTATAAACGTGTCAACATTAATTGATGTGTTACTATGTTTACCCTACAAATAGCTAACAAGCCGATATAATTACCATCATTCTCAGGAGAGGTTTCCAAAGTGCATGGAAAACCCGTCGAAAAATAGAAAATCATACTCAGTTTTAATCAAATCTGACAGACTGTACGCGAAGATATAGCTTCTAGCGAGAATCAGCAATAGGAATCCAATGAAAATTACGTTAAGGCCAAACTGTCTTTTTTACTTACGTTTTCTGATAAATCGATGAGAAGAACATCACTGAGGATTAAGTAGTGGATGCTAGAGAGAATTTAGGAGACAGTTTTGACGACCATTCCCGTTTACAGAGATTTGTAATTCACCTCTTTTGCAACATAGTTATTGAAACGTTTTTCTGACAAAATAAAAGAATATTTTAAGCCTTAAATAAAATCAGTAGTTGCAAGGCATTTCTGAAAAAGAGTGGAAGTGAAGTGGTTAATTGAATAAACGTTTTTTCTGAAGATAAAAATTTGGAATTACCACCGGATAAAGATGACCTTCCGGGCAGGTAAATGTTTTTATTGCACTTTGTACAAGAAATAAGTGTATGCACCAGATTTGAGTGTCAATTAATTTTGCACAAGACTTTAATGTCAAACTTATTTGTAATATGCAAAGGGATTTATGAAATTTCTCTTATTAGGCATTATTTCTGGATTCTTTTCTTTAATAAAGCAATTAACTGGTGATAACATCCACGTAATCAAGATTTTACAATACAATATGGTCGATTGAATGCCAAGGCAATACATTAGTTGTCTTATTTGCAAGAAAATCAAGGAAATACTTGCTTAAGTTATTGCCGTGTAAACTGGTATGGTAGATAGGAAAATCACTATTTTCACAAGCAAACAACGTAATTAATGGTATATGAGCAAAACATTTTAGAATTAAATAATATTTTTCTGCATTCATTATTTAATTTTGATATATGATATATTAGTTGAGTTTGCTTGCTGAGTAGTGGGATGATCTGTTATAACTGAGTTACAGACAGAGTTGAGTACTGCTTTGTCACAATATTTAAACTATATACTGCATTACACGTGCCATTTGAAACTATTGCAAAGTGCATGCGAACTATTGAAACATTTATAAAAAGTATTAAGTTTTAATGTATACGTAATTAGCAAATCTTGTTATTAAATTCATATACAATTATTTATTGACCGTTTGTCATTCTTTTCAAAGAACGTGCTGTGTTTCTTCTTTAATAAGGAATGTTATCTTTTGTTCAGCCTAGAAATATATTGGGACGTTTAATGCTGCTCATATCTACGCAAATATCGTTTTGTATTGTGAAGCGTTCCTCTTATATAACGATGTTGTGGTAACACAAACAATTATCGATCCAATTATCTCGATTATAAAATAGTGAAGTTTGAATAAGTGGCTAAGTTGTATTGAATAACTTTTAACATTAAATCATAAATTGTTAACTTCAAAGCAATATCGTTTCTGCTCTATCTGGAAATTCCATTATAAATTTGCAGTATAGGTTCAAATCATGCTGCGTTGCATGTGGACAAACTAAAACCATATGACACACGACTAGACGCTTCTGATGCACACGTAAATAGAATGATTGATGCATTACGGCGACACATATTGCATGCTGCACCCACGCCAATAATATTTTTAAGACATAAAAAAGCTGTTGCTCTGTAGAAAAAATATGAGAAATGGCGGAGAGGAACGATAAGCAAATAGCATTTCATAAAACCAAAATGAAACAATAGGAACAAGCTCAATAGCCTGCGTTTTAACTAAGTTTCGGTTTAAAGGCCACATAGAAAATACACGAGAGAAACACAAGATTACAAGACAACTGCGGTCTCTTTTCAAATCAAGAAATATACATGTGTTACAAGGTTTATATTACAAAATAACAAGTCAATACAATGAACAGCTTGAGGTGCACAAAAAGTCCATAGAAAAACGAAAACAAAACAACATAACCACTTCTGATCTAATACGTCATATGGTACGCTAGGATATAGCGTCGAATGAGAATCAGTAATCAGTAGTCACATTCTTCATGGTATAAACGGAGTTCTGGTCGATTCTAAATAAAATATGATCGGCTTTGTCACAGGATAGTGTTGCTTTTTAAGCCAAACAAGGAAACAATAGCAGAACACCCTGTCAATCAAACTCATCAAATGGGAAATGCATTCACTAAACTAACACATGCGCATTTATTTGTTGAGTAAAGTCTAATTGAATGAAAACTAATATAAACGACCCTTTTCAGTTGTTCTTATACTTCAACGGGTATTTAAACGTTAAAATATTTTTTTTATAAAATCATCATTTATCATATATATTATTTAAGTAACAAACATTGCAAAGTTGCCGTTGCCAAGGAGAGCATTGAACATTTTCGCTATTTGGGTATGCATCAACTCCTCTTACTCCTTTTACTCGTGAAACACAGTTTAGCAAGTTTTAGTTTAAACATGTGTATTTCAGTTCAATGAAGATGGAAACCGTAAATAAATGATATCCCCTCAAAAATGTATGTCCGAATAAAAACTAGCTACATACAGGTACTGACACAATACGATTGGAGCATTTTTCGTTTTATTCATTTCAAAGATAGGAATTTATTTCAAGTTCTTTGAATGTGATGCAACTCTGTTCCAAAACTTAACGCATGTTTGTGATAATAAATTCGTGGATAACATCCCATTGATTCAATGGAAAGGGTGTCTGTTGATGTACTTTCCAATTTTATTCAGATTAATTGCATTCACCTGTGTTTATTTCCGTATCTCTTTGTTCTAACTTATATTTGGAATTTTAATATGTAGGTAAAATAATGTGATTTTGACATTGCTGTTCCCGCGTTAGAACAGTTCCGATGTTTAGTATGTTCACAATTCTTATTAATAAATATCCTTTCGATGAATCCACCTATATTGTTGGCACCAGTTTCCACTACGTTACCTATGAACGCTTGGTTGAACTTGTAATAAATTATTTAATTAGATAAAGTGATATTGTTAGATCCTACTAACTATATGTCTTTGTTGTTTGCCAAAAGTTTACTTCATGGTTACTGCTTTCACTGCAACCATACTTGCACTGTACTCATGCTATTTCTAAGTTATCAGCTAAAATCATCAATTTAAAGCAAACAGATTTGTCCCTGTTTGCATATGATCTTTTTGTAAATCAATGCATAATCTACACACTTAAAATCAATGATATAATGCAATATATACTTCAAACACAATTTGTTTGTTTTTATCTCTACTGGTAGTAAGTTTATATTCGCAGTATGGCAAATCCCTGTCGGCGAGTGGTCCGATAAGATTGTTCGGCATATTAGGTTTAAAGATTATTGTGCACATTTAGAATCTAATTAAGAAATATTACACAACACCGAGGGCCATATGAGATTATAAGGACCGGCCGTATTCAGCCCCCAAAAGTGTATATGGACCGAGGCGTAAGCCTGTTAGTATGGATTACTTTCATAACAAAGTGTACATAGGAACAAGTCGTTGAGCATTATTTGAACTCCTAACTTACAGATGTACAATATCTTAATATTTAAATTGATTTTGTCAATATCTTTAATTGTTTTGCTAAATAGTTCACGTCGATTGTCCCTTGTATCATCACTTTGTGGGAATCTAATTGTTGAAGATAAAACGTAGTGTTGTCTGTTTCTCCTTTCCGTTTTTAAAAATGAAACTAATGCAAACTTAAGAATACTAGAAAGAAAACCAGCATTGTTTACAAAGGAAAAAATAGACGGAATGGAAGGTATTCCGGTTTATATTATTTATATCATCAGCATTAAAGCAGAAAAAATATCAATATATTATATTCGTTGATACACATTGCAGTAATTTAAAACAATGTATGCTGGTCATTTAATTCAAATAATAAGTAACGCATCTCTAGGAACTCTCCGGAACATTTTATTAACAAATCAAACGTTGAGCCTGATTAATCTTTCAGCATAAACTAATTAAAAACATACTCTGATAGGTGGCAAACAAAACTGACCTTGTTGGATGGTAGTTGTTATCACTGTAAGTGCTGTATTTTTTCGTAATAATGTCTACCAGGTTTGCTATTTATAACAAAGAAGTGGACCTATTTAGGTAAGTGTTGCCTGACATAACATTTAACAGCTCACATATTATCGTAGAAGCATTGTCTATTACAATTTGCCAATTGAAAGTGATTGCATACATAGCTGATACTTATGTCTACGATTAGGGGAAAATGCTTATTGCATGATTGAAATTACTGAAGCACTTCTTAATAGTTTATTCAAGTAAAATCAAGATTGACTTTCTTTGTGTTGGTGCAAATTATTTTCCGTCTATTTTGTAGTGACTCTTTACTAGCCTGCGTGCTTTCATTGACAGGTAATAGCCAACTTCATAAAACCATAATTTTATGATTAAATAGAAATGTCCCGTAGAAAATGGTACCAAAATCATAACAAACGCTTCCTTATCATTATTTACTCAATCATAATAAAGATCACAAATTAAACTTAAATAAATGTGTTATTATGTTTATACTACGTACATTAACAGGTAGATACAATTAGAATCCTTTACAGAAGTGTTCAAAGTGTACAGACATTTCATAGATAAATGGAAAAACATCCTCACTTTTTTATCAAAACCAACAGACGAGGATATAGCTTTAAGCGTAAATCAGAAATAGGAGTCAAATGAAAATAACGTTAAGGTCAAACAGTCTTTACATACATTTTCTGATAATCAATTCAAGGACCATCACTGAAGATTAAGAAGTGGCAGATAGAGAAAATTTAGGAGGCAGTTTTGACGACCATTCCCGTTTAGGGAGACTTGAATTTTCACCTCTTGTTTTGACGTACATAAATTCGTAGATTTTAAGCGTCGAATGAAGTCAGTGATTTAAAGTGGAAGAGTTGTTGCTTTTGAAATGGTGTATTTTGAAGAATTAACATTTCGAGAAAAGCTTCGGATAAAGATGAGCTTCCGGGCAGGTAAATGATATCGTCGCTCCTTGTACAAGGGATTTGTGACTGTGTAATATATTGAACACGATATAATTTGCAATAAAACACCCTGTATTTTGCACCAGACTAATTGTAATTGCATTTGTTAAAGGTCAAACTGTGTACATATGTTTGCTGAGAATTAGCCACTATTTTTAAATTCGTTTCGAAATTAAAACACCCATTGTGACAGGGGTAAACATCTGCCCTATCTTTAGTTCACAAGATTCTATGATCGGTATTTATGGCAAAGGTAATTCATAAGTTGTCGTTTTTACACGAAAGTTCAGCATATAGGATAAACTTGCATCATAAGTACCCGCCGTGTCAACTGGAGTAAGGGATAGGAAAATCATTATAACCATCACTTTTCAAGGCAATTCATGATGGGTTGATTGCGTGGCAATAATTAAATTAAACGAAATGTTTATGCATCCATAATGCAATTATGAACGACTGTTGAATGTCACACATAAATATCACACGGAGTTAAACTTCAGCCAACTACCAATTTTACTTGGGTACATTTATTATTAATTAAGTTTGACAGCTGAATAGAATGATGCCATGTGATAACTCAGTTTAAGACGGAGAAGCGAAAATGTTTTGCGCATTATCTAAACAATAAACTGCATTATACCTGACATTTGGAACCATTTTAAAACGCATGCGAATTTTATCGATATTTTAATCAGCCAGAAGCTTTTAATGGCGGAGTATCGTTTCAAACCACACTAGCTTGCATGTTTAAACTCTCATATCTGACACAAGCCTAGAATCTCGTGTGGTGTCAGCAAAACAGAATAATTGGTGTACAATGGCAGAACGTTTTGCATGTTACGCTCACGCCAATATTAATTTTAAAAAAGACATTAACAAAGCCGTTGCTTGGTATTAATAATATGAGCAATGGCGGTAAAAGAAGGATAATCCCAGTAACCTACATTTCCACCAATCAAGGCCAATCAGACACATAAAGAGAGAAATACAGAGATAAAAAACAGCAAGCACATTACATTTATATCAAAACTAAGTTATTATTGGAAATATAATTGTTGGAGTTTGGCACGGTCACTAGTATTTTAAACTGGTGTACTAGCGCTCAACATCACACTTGCTCGAACATGTATTTGAAAGTGTTATTATTAACATAATATATATATTATATTGGCCTTATTAAGGCTAGCATCATCTTAAAAGCAATAAAGTATGAACAAAAAATCTTAACAAATGATACAACGACCAGATGGAGACATCACCTGTCAGGGAATAATTCGAGTAGATGCAAAAGTGCTAACGTCTTCAAAGTGCGATGCGATTATGAGCAGACAATCATTTACCAAAGTTTGCCTTCAATGAGTTTAAAATTAAGCAATACTATAATATAGTAATGACTTTATCTTTCTACAACGCAGACTGTTAAAATAAACAAAAAGAGAAAGAATGGCAGGAATTGAACATTATATATCATCACAGAGAAAGAAAATGAGTAGAACAAATGCATCAAACTTTTAATACTATGTTAAAGTCTTAGTCAGTATTTCAATAAATTAACATCTGTTGAGGTTTTTTAAGTATAAACAAGGTATTGCGTCGATTTATGTTGATTTAAGTATGTGTTTGGGGTATTACTATCTCGGCAATACACTTATTAAAACTTCAAACTAGACCGTTAAACATTTGGTTATAAAATGTCTTGCTGTTAGTATTGTGTGTATCCTGCATGCTGCCAAAACGGCTCGAAAATGACTGCCATAAGCTGCAATTTAAACCATTCAAACTTGAGTACGTCTAAAGATGCAACGGCTTTTGAAGTGTTCTTTTTTTTCTCTGCCTACTGCAACAACGTATTGTTACGTCTGTTTTTCCTCTCAGAAGCATTTTCGTCGTCGCGTGATGTTATATGTGTCCCTTGTGCTTTCATCACGCATTACGCAGGTACTTCGGTGCACAAAATAAGCAATATGCATACGTTCACGTTGTTTTGCCTGTACTCAACCTATAAGTCATAACACTATAAAACAAACAAGCTTTCTTTGTGTTTGGGCGGCTGTCTCTATATTAGCTTGCGTGCAAAGAACTCGGAACTGACAAAATTAACTTAATTGATTTTGCATTCTTTTTTATCCTCTTATCTAGGGATTTTTATATACGTTTTAACATACAATAAAGTACTAGGTTTATATTATAAAAAAAAACAAAGCCGATATAATAGACATCTTAATACCAAGAAAACTCCATATATGATGGAGGGATATGGAAAAAAACATAATCACTTCTGATCCGACATACGGGAAGATATTGCTTCTAGCGTTAGGAATCCACAGAAAATTACGTTAAGGCCTAAACATCTGTTTTACACAATTATTCCGATCACTCGATGTAAAGGATGTAAATAAAGATGAAGTGGGAGTCTTAGAGAATTTAGGGGACAATTTGGCGAAAACTCTTGTTTACAGCAATTAATGTTTTCAGGAAAACGAACCATAATAACAATATTTTAAGAATATTGTCGCCGTAGTAAATAAATTCTTGCAAATATTTAAAAGATCATCATTGCGGTCGGCATATTTGGAATTATCTTTGTATAAAGATGAGTGTTCATGCAGGTAAGTCTGTTTGTCGCCCGTTTTTAAAAGGAAAATACTTACTGTTATATGTTGAGGATTATCGGATTTACAAGATTTCCCCATACTGATTGTTCATTGTATTTGTAAAAGGTTAGGTAAATTCTTCTTTATTTGACATGGAAATTTGCAGCAACATTCTCCTTGGGGTACACCAAGTTTCTTTTGTTTAAAATTCTATATTCAATATGATCGGATTATGTCAACGGATAGTGACGCTTTTTTGAAGAAAATCCAGGAGACAATCACAGAATGCTCCATCCTACCAATACAACTAATCGGATGATTAATGCATTCAATAAACTAACCTACCTCCAAGCATGCAATGCTTGCTTATTCTCGCATTCAATTGCTGAGAACACCAAAGGTAATGCAGTATAATACGAACCTTTCTGTTCCGTTGTGTTTAAACATAGACGGGTTTTACAATGTTTCAATTTTTTTTATACAAACGCCATGTATCACTTATGTTGCATAACAAACGATGCAACGTTGACGGAATCATTTCAGGTTATGAACCTGCCTGCAGAATAGAGGAATAAAATTCATATAATCATACAATAAATCAAAAAGTGGACTAGTCATCTTAAAATGGAAGAGAGTATTCAAACGTGATCGCTACTCAAGTATTGCTTCAAATCATACAACTCGTGCAACACAATTTAACTGAAAGAAGTTGGTGTGTTATTATTTCAGCTCAATAAAAAACATGAAATTTCCCATTGTATAAAACAAACAAATACATAAATTGAAAGACAAGCACTTTTAAGGGACTTAATGTTTAATTTGTAAAATGCCTTTTTTTCAACGAAAAAAGTGTGTCAAATCATTAGGAGTGTTTGAAATACTAACTGCAGGAACCCTTCAACAAATGTTGATGTATACTCAAATATTGTTCTCTAATTTGAAATGCTTAAATAACACCATTCAACAAAAGGTTGAAGCGTAATTGGTTGATTGACATTATGTTGTTGTAAGTGTGTAAAACATGTTTACACTTCCGTAAGCTTAGTATGAGACAAAATCAAAATCAAATGCAAATTGGAAAATAATCGTATCATATTTTCTTGATCAATTCGGACCAAATTATCTTGTCTTTAATATGAATTTAGACTCACTTAAATCCCTATCTGGACAAAACTTGAAACTCTCTGTTTTCTACCGAGACTTGGTCAACACGTGGTTAGAATTTAAATCAATTTCAAGGTCGAACAATATTAAGAATGACTTTTATTCAATTCGAACTCAACTTTTATGGGGAAATAAATATATTAAATTCAATAATAAATGTCTACTATTCAAACACTGGATTGACTCTGGATTTATGTTTCTAAACGATATAATTTCATTATCTGGTGAGATAGACGTGAGAAGAATTGTGCAGACCTTAAAAGTGAAATGCAACTGGATTTCATAGGTAAACACAATAATAAAAGCTATCCCAAACGACTGGAAAATTGTAATTAAATCGACTCAATCTGTAAACACACAGGTCTAAACGTGTTTAAATCTTAAATACGGTCAAAAGCAGTTAGACGATCTCACCAAGATATTTATCATATTTTTTGTAACGCTGTGTTTGAAAAACCCTTCATACATAAATACTGGCAAGAAACTTTCAACAAACCAATCAACTGGCGATCATGGTATT
Source organism: Mya arenaria (assembly GCF_026914265.1). Lineage (NCBI taxonomy): Eukaryota > Metazoa > Mollusca > Bivalvia > Myida > Myidae > Mya > Mya arenaria. The sequence goes on along the minus strand of NC_069133.1, from coordinate 49,339,657 downwards.
TTATTTTACATTGGATCATTCCTGAAAATAAAGTTAAACAGTTCAAGATCAAACTACTACATAACATCATGGCTACAAATCTAAACCTATTCCGCTGGAATATCTCAGCAAGTCCTCTTTGTAATCACTGCAACCAAGTCGAAGACTATGAACACTTTCTTATTAATTGCCCGTATCTTTACATAAACAGATGAAAAGCCTCGAAATACTTATAATTGGATATAAAATTGAATACAAAGAATATAATATTATCAATACTATTCTATCTCAAATAGGTTACTGTATTTACAAATCGTACTTTTTATCTGAAAGAAGGCAGAAAGTTGTGAACTTATGTGCATTATTAAATGCCGACCTTTTGATTATTCAAACATTATATAAGAATACAGGAATTCATTGTCCTTTTCTCAATAGGTTCATAAAGAAATTTAAAAGCAACTAAGAATTAAAAAACACAAGTTATATTGGTTTAGTAAAATGCAAGATGAAATATGTTGTATATCATGATTTTCTTATTCATTATTTGTCATGTTTATGATTTGTATATGTTTTTATGAATAAAAGGATCACCTTTTAGTGATTACAAAAAGAAAAAAAGCTTAGTATGAGTCCCTTTGTGCGATTGAATGGAGTGTCATGATTTTTTTAATATACCTGCATGGGTTCGCTCCCAACTAAAACAAGTTTTTTTTTCATTTTATTCGTATTTATTTCTAAATATTCGGTATCAAAGAGTCAAATAATGACATAATGAATATTTTCAGATGCATAACCAGGACAAGTATTGATAGCGCGAAAAACATAACCGAGTTATGATTTCAATTCCATATTAGAATTTTATTGATTTTAAAACTAGTTTGTTAAGTGACGAATATAGTAAAAAATACTTCGGATAAAGTGAAGCATTTGAGATTTGCAATGGTGCTCGTTAACTGTGCGATGTTGCAAAATTACAATCATTATTGATTAGAAAAGAAGTGTAACAATGCCTTGCACCTGTATTGACAAACTAATTAACGTAATAACGGTGGAAAGAAATTGATCGGCCCGGTTCATTATTTTTACCCTTACAATTATATAATTCTTTATAAACCAAAGGTAGCATGTACTATATACAGAGACGTGTTAAACAATAACTTTTACAAATGCCTGTCCTAAGCACAGAAATAAACAACACAATATTGTTGTTATAAAGGGTCATATCACATATAGAAACATATTCATCCACACACTAAATGAAAACAAGTGTTTTAACTAACGATATATACGACTGTCAATAATAACTGATTCACGTTAAAGTGACACTCTTATTCAAAATCAATACATACACATGTATAACAAACATCAGTGTTGACTGATACACCTTAAACTATGAAAAATATTAACTACTGATAACAAGATTGTAACCGTGTATTTAATAGCGGAAAGCGCTAAAATATTAAATGATTGGTATCCTTCATAATAACCATTTTTTCTGACATTTATTCATCCTTTTTGGAATTTTAAACCAATATTATTTATTGTTTTTTTTTTGGGAGTTAGAGTGCATCTTTAAGTGCTAACAACTATTGAAAAACGTAAGCATTAGGAAACATTTAAGTGTAATAAAATAAACAGAACGGTTTTACCCAGAAGGCCATAGACCCATATGTGACCAAAAACAAATAGTCAAACATGTATAACAATCAATTTGAATAATCAAAATCACAAACGAAATTATTGACAGTCAACGATAAAGTTATAATTATAATTATTTTTTATCAAATAAGAAGGAGGTTTGTGCACTGAAACTGGTTTAAACCCCCAGTAAATTTACATTTTACTGACAGTTCCAAGGCGGTACCTAACAATCCTTGATAAACATACCTAGGTATTTTATTTACAGTATGTATGCACCGTGCTGCTTGTGGAGTTTTGTGCTGTTCTTTTATGTTTCTTGTTTGTGATTTTGTGTTCTATTTTTTTGGCGTTTACCCAGTGCCATTAAACCGGGTTTATGTTTAAACTTTTTGCTACTGAGCTTGTTTCTGTAGCTTTTCGCATAAATATTTATCTGATGAAATGAGTCCCTATTGATGCCATTTTCAAGTTGATCCAGTTATTTGCTTTCAATTGTGTTCATGTTTTGACTGTCTCTGTTTTAATTTATACGTGATATCTTTATAATCAGATAAAAGTAGGTGAATATGACATTGTCCGTTAAAGTTTATATGTATAAACAGTGTACACACGACCAAGTATCTTCATTTAACTGACGGAAGCTGAATAAACACGCTGTTTATTGTTCGATATTCTGGGAATTATTATTACTTTTATTATTACTATTATACACATGTTAAAAAACTTGTCCTTGCTAAACAAAAAAATTGTTGTGACTTATATACGTCAATATATGACCCAATATTTTTTCGAAAAGCCAATGCTTGAAAAGTGTTAACATTGAGGTGACTTATATTATCATTTATATTTGTATTTTGATTATTATTTTTTATGCACATGCCACTATAATAAACTAGTTACTTACTTACTTACTTTCTTACATACATACTTACTTATAGTCTATTCATTTTCTTGCAAAATATTAGCCAAAAGTTAATAAAAACTCATGCACAAATCTATACTTAAAAGTCAAATATTATGAGATGTACGCAGTTTTTGCTTTTTGAACTTTTTATCTTTACACAGCAACGGACTATTTTCGACCACTATCAATAAACGTGAACGGGATAAGACGGGTCTCTTCTTCGTTAGTTTTGATTTAATCTGATATGATTGGTTGCTTTAGTACGTGTAACTTTATTAAAGTAAACGTGAAACAGCCAAAAACTCAATACATTTAGCAACAAACCGGTAAATACTAGTACATAAGGCACAGTACATGGTTCGACCGATCAAAATAATGACTTTTAATTGAATATTGTCTGGAAGTTTCAAACATTAAGCGAAAAAAATGCCAAAAGTACCTGTTAAATTAATTTAATCTGCCAGTGATGAATGCTCCAAACATAATGGTAAAACAGTAGAAAGTAGAAGCTTGTGATAATTTTTAGTGCGACTTGTTTGGTGACAAATCAGCTAAATATGCCCTCAGACGAATTTGTGACTAAGATTAAAATGTGTTTGATTCTGAAATTGTCAAACTCCATAAAAGAGATATAAAAATTGAAAGGATCGTTTTAGTTCATTTGAACAATTGATGGAATTCATATATCATAACGATCGCTTATGTTCACCGCCAGTATAAAGCCATTACTTTGAGCTACTGCATTGGTGTAACATGGATGAAATATAATGGTGTGATTCTTCGTATCAATCACCTTACGTAATAAATCAAGATAACTCCAAATCGATACTACTTCGCTAAAAAAAGCACAACGGTTGCGTCTTGAATTGACAATCTAAATTATGGCTGCGAAAAATAGACTTTGTTACGATAGCATTCGTATTCTTGATCTGATGTCTGGAACGCATTCAATGTCAATTGATGCAATCCCGGCTTTACAAAGACGATGCCTACGTACACTATTATTATTGTTGATTGCTTCAAATAATGCTTTATTCCAAAAAAGCTATCATTTACATACAAAGTTTTTGTTGCAATTGTTTTGATAGGATTTTTAATCTTGTCAGACAAAAGCCTAAACTAATATTTAGCTTTTTTGAAAAGATGTCAAACTATAACTGCATATCTAGAATTTTTTTATACTCGAAAAATATACTAAACATGCCTATTCAATTTGAAAATTGGTCATTCACAACTCAAGCACTACAACATAATAACTTCAAACACATGTTCACCGTTTATCTTTAGAAGTGAACAACACGACCAATGTAAGACAAAAGGATGTTCAGCAGTAACATTTTGTTATGGATCAAGTTTAACTTTATTTGAAAACAGTATAACAACCACGTAGAGGTTTCCAGGAATTGGTATTCTACAGTAAATACTCTTACGGCAAAGTATCGCAATTTCACAGCAAGCAGAGGCTGAGCTTGTCTTGCAAAAACTTGGATATCGTCTTTACAAGATTTAAAGAGATCAATGTTCTATTTTATATGTTTGGAAGTTGTTAAAGTTTCAAGGTTTAAGTGACACACTTATTCAAAATCAATACACACACATGTAAAACAAACATACATTCTGACTGATACACCCTCACATACTAACTCAGAATTGCACTTATGTAAAACCAATTACTCTTAACAATATTATAACCGTGTATTTGATAGCTGAAATCGCAAATATGTTAAATGATTTGTGAATGCTAAAAGATTATCTGCGATCAATATAGTCTAATAAGGTAGCACTACAGTGTTTTCTGCACATTTATATCAAATTAAACTCGGTATCCTCCATAAGATCTATTGATTTCGACATTTGTTTAACCTTTTTGGTATATTTAAACAATTGTATTAAATGTGTTCCATCTTATTTTTGAGTTTTAGTGCATCTTTAATAAGAAATAAAAGTCTAGCTAAAAGTACATTGTTATGTCATTGGAGACATTGAAGTATATTGTCAAGCATTAATTCAGACACCAAAACAGTCAATTTCAATTGAATGAATTGTGATTTGAGAAATGTCTTCATTAAAGGTTTCAAGTGCAGGTTGTTAGCATTCTTATTAAACAATCCAATAGCCGCCTTATTTAAGTGCAACCATTTATTTTGCATTTTCGGAAATTTTATAATTGTTTGATCATCTTTAATTAAATTTCTAGTAGTACACTTTTGCAGGCAAGAAAATGTCAAACACTTGATGAGGCCATTTTATTTCAATTCATTAATAATACACGTAGGCTGGCCTTGCCGCTATAGTTTCCATTGTATTACGCATAAATTGACATTATATATTAAATAGTTTGATAGTTTGAAATATGCATATGCGTATAATGCTACAACTCGCTATTACTTTCTTTCCTTGCATATCAGACGTATAATGTACAAAACTGAGGATAATGCTTTTATCTATGAAGAGCGAAATTTAAATTAATTCCGTTTAGATATGTACTGAGCAGGTAGTTATTGTATTTGTTGAATGGAAACGAGTAAGCTATGTTACGTTCTGTTACCATTCTTTTGTCGAAAACACATCCATCATCGTATAATTGCAACCAGTGAAAATCAACTACTAACGCTTTCACCTTAAAACGTACCTGAACTATGTTGTAAATATGTTTTTAACGCCTCATTTCATAAACCTTCCCACAAATCACCTGTCGTTCAATTAATATATTCAAGTATTTGTAAGATTTTTACTAGAAAAAGCCAGCAATGTTCTACAAATCAAACTGAATAAATAGTTTTATTTGCGTAGATCAAGTTAGCTTTATCTATTAGTTAATGGTTATTTGTTTTATTATTAATTTGTCTCAAGTTTATGCATGCTTTGATAAGATTTACCTTTTTGTTTGTTTTTTCTGTTCTGGATTGTTGGGATACGAGTGAGGTTGTGCAATCAAACGGGTATAAACCCCATGGAAATTAACGTTTGACTAACCGTTCCAAGGCGGTACATAACAATACCTGATAAACACACCTAGTTCTTGTTATATATAATATGCATGCACTGTGATGTTTGTGGAGTTTTGTGCTGTTGTTGCAAATTTTAGATTCAAGAAACCTTTCTAAAACATTTACATGTGATTCGCCAAAAACGTGTAAGATCGGCTCTCTGTGAAACATTATTGCTGTTTTTTTTGCAAGGAAATCAAGAAGCCATTTACATAACGCGAAGCAATGTCAATATAAATGATGGATGGGACTGGTATTGACCCTGTTTAAGGCCAAATTGGTCCTATGTATTAAATCGGTAAAACTCACTTGCGAGTCAGAGAAATCCATATTGTCCAGTGACATATACTGTTTAACCGTATGCATGTATAGTCTTCAAACGTCAGGGACACCCTTCTGCAGTTGTTACGGGCAAAAAACATGGCTGGAATTATGTTAGTAGTTGTTAGAATTACAGTAGAAGAATATCTGATGCATTTTAGGCGGCATAAGTAAACGATTGTCATTTTCTTTTAATGAATCTACAGGAAAGCAGTAAAAGTACATTCAAAATATCGTGTGTTTTTTTTAAATGGAAATATCGCATAGCATTAAGTCAGATCCTTACAAATCAATTAAACCATTTTGCAATTGACATTCTAGATTTTTAACGTCTCTAAACGTCTAAAGTGTTGTTCACTGCTCAGTATACATTATTTAGGTTAGAATCAAATCAATTCTCATTCCAATATAAGTCTTTCACTACACATGCAAACATGTCATTCACAACACGTTGAAAAACATATCGGTGTGTTTGACACTTTTATTGCTATGAACTGATTTAAGTCAGGTAGTTATGATTTAGATCAAGTCGCTTTCATGCATTATTGACAGACTTCTATTATTGAAATCGATTTGATTGAATTGAAACCATTTTAAGCAGAAGTAGATAGGTAAGTCAGTCAGTAAATAAGTTTTTAATTAAACGATTGTTGCTTTAATGCACATATGAAAGAAAATCAATGGGATTGAATTTTTACCTTTTTGTTGCAAACATCTATAGAAGCATTAAACAATCTAAATTTGCTACTCAACATGAAACTCTAAGTAAATGTCACTGCTATGTCATTAGAGAGATCAATTCGCTGCCACTAATTGGAAAAGCTTTTCTTGTAAACTCTTGCACTTTCATGCATACTAGAATGCCACGGAATTTCATACTGAAACATTCACCAAAATCGTTCCATATTTACATCATGAGATCATACGACAGCTTATTGCATTGAACAGGTTGATGATTGGTTTGTTAATAACTTTAAAATTATAACTATTAAAATTAATATTTTTCATTATGGACCAACATAACATTACTTGAATCTAAAGTATAAATGTGTATACAGTTGGTGTCGTACGGATAACAATGTAATTCGAGCATATTCTTATACATTGGCACTTGTAGCATCATTGCAAGCATAGTACTGAACAATTACATTGCCATAAGTTAGCTCCCTCACAGAAGGAGTTTTAATTACAAGATAGCAGCAAGTCGATATTCCTTTCCAAGAAAATTGAGCACCACGATAGCACCTTGTATTGATAATCTAATTAATGGTTGCGAGGGAAAAACATGCTGTTGCAGCCGATGATTTATCAAAGAATACAATTCGCCCTAGATATGATGACTGGGACATATCGAATGCCTTTGATGCATGTCAGGCAAGGTGACCTCGTCAACACAACCGCTTGTAGGGATAAATTTCGATTTGAATAAATGGAGCGCAGAAGAAATTAATCATTATTTTAGTTTTAATACTTTTCATGGTGGTCCTATTGCAATTCTTATTAAAATAAAACAAAGAACAACTTTGCAGACGTACATTTATCTGAAATAAGTATGCCTTTCTTTGAATTAGGGTTTTCTCAATGAATACCCAGTTTTGAGCCTGTATCCATATGATTAAAGGGTGAAAGTATTATAGCAATTACAAACTTAAAATTATAGCTTTCGCAGTTTCTATTGATGCTTAAATTTCAATATTGTTTTCTACGTTTAAAACCGGAAACACGGATAAGGGACACTATTTTTCTGATGTTGTGAAATTGAAATAGAAAGGCAATATTTCGGTTTAAAATAAAATACGTGAAACAACGTCAAAAAGACTCGTTGGCAACCATAGTTAAAGATAATATAGACAATAGCATGTAAGAACAAAACATGATCAAAATGCTAAGCACATTTCATATAACAAGCAGTTTCCGCTTACGAAAGTATGTGTTTCCTTATTTGGAAGGAGGAAAACAATCACGCAGAGAATGCCAGGGAATACAGGCGCGTAGCTGGATCAAAATCAATGTGGACGCCCATTGAGGCGGCGAAGCCGCCGAAGTGCTAGGGGGGTCTGGGGGCATGCCCCCCCGGAATTTTTTGAAACTGTTGAATGTAAATGGTGACATCTGACGCATTTTGGAAACGTATTATTGCCTTAAAATACTGAAACAAATTTCTCTTTTCACATCTGATTTATTTATTTGTGAACACATTCATTAAACAAAGTCAAGCCTTCGGCTTTTGCTTCCAGCGAATTTAGACACTACCTGGTCAATGTCAATGTTAACATCCCGATATACGTGCATCAGGGCAAGTCCTGTCATGCGCTCTGTCCGCATCGTCGACCTCAGGTAGGTTTTCACCCTGCGCATAACGCTAAAGCTCCGTTCAGCAGTAGCAGATGATGCCGGCATGGTCAGAAGAATGGTGAGTACTGTATAAACTCCCTTGTAAAGATCCGGATTGGTTGATGCTACAGTTTCACCCAATGTGCTTGGTTTGTCATTTTCATCCATCAATTGCCATCTAGCCTTCCACCGCCTAACCTCGTTATGGAATGACTGGTTTCCCTGAGGTAGGTCCACCGAATACCCCGCAAAAATGAGATCCACCATTCCGTCTGTGCAAAGGTTCAACTTGGATGGAATCAAGTACTGTGCACGGAATCTTTCCTCGGCCACAATCAATCTGTCGCTAAGTTCTTGACACAAATGGTCCAAGAAAGGGAAGTAGAGAGCTCGCTGCCAATACTGTTGTGGATCATTGGCCGGTGGGTTTGCCCGGTTTCGTTGGCGTTGAGCAAGACGGGGCATTGAAGGTTCAATCTCAAATTCTGCTGCAATATCTTTAGCGCTCTGAAACAATGCTTCCCAGACATTAGGGTCTGCCCTTTCGTTTTGAAACTGGCGGATGAGGGTTTGACTTTCTCGCGTTGCCTCAAGCAAATCGCAGTCGACTGCCTGAAGAAGATAAGACAACGGAACTGTACTTTGCATAACGTGCTCAGCAACGACCAGTCCGATTATGAAGTCAAACTTCATGATCGACGCCAAGTGTTGGCCTGCCTTGTCATCGCCATCCTCCTGTAGCTGTTCAAGGGCATGAACAACAACGCTGTATGCTGACTTGAACGTTGAGAGGGCATCGGCTCGGCTAGTCCACCTAGTTTCACACAGAGTTCTCAGTTTGGTGCGTTTCTTCAGCTTTTCCTGTGCGTCTTGGTCAGCAGCAAGTTCATCAACAAAGAAGTTTGGTCTTTTGGCCGAATAATCAAATGCAAACCCTACCTCTTGCACAGTTGTCATCACTGACCTTATGCATGGGTCCTTGCTGCTATGCATAACTGCTAGGTTGAGGCAGTGGGCTCTACAGTGTACATACAGCGCAGACGGCACCCGTTGACGAATTCGTGCCTGTACGCCCCTGTGCTTTCCAGACATATTTGCGGCACCATCATAAGCCTGAGACCGCATCTTATCTACTTCGATTCCATGATTTTCAAGAGAGGTCAAGAGTAGTTCTGCAAGTACCTCGCCAGTTGTTCTACTTGCTTGAACAAATCCAAGAAAATCTTCACGGACTCTAAATTGCTGGGAACCGCTTCCACGTTGGACAAATCGCAGACACACGGACACCTGTTCTTTTGTTGACTTGTCGGTCGACTCATCGGCTATAAGAGCGAAACAGACTGCATCATTGCATGCCTGCACAATTTCGATCTGTATCTGCTCAGCACACAAACAGATCAGTTCATTCTGTATGTCGGGCGATGTGTATGTTGCCCTACGATTTTCTGGAACATTTAGATGCTGTGCTAGGATAGGGTCATCTGCTGCCTTTGAATGCAGTATGGCTAAAAAATTGCTTCGTTCTTCTGTATTACCTCTGATAGCGATATTTTGCTTACCACAAAGGACGATTACTTCTATAATTTTCCTGAGAATATGGCGGTTCTGCTCCACTAGGCGTCTGTGACTGTCCGATACAGAACTTGTGATGGGTTCCATCTTACCTGATTGTATATCAAGAAAATGTTCCGCCATAGCTGTAACATTGTGATGGTTTGACTCTGCTAATTCGTGCCTCTTGACGTACTTGGCTAGGTTGGACCAATCCTTCACTGGTGTACTGATGAAAGTTTTCTCCTTCGCATCTTTCCGTCCAAATACGAAACAGGGGGCGCAGAATAAGGCATCTGTAGAAATCGAGTATCTGAGCCAGGGGTGGTCTGTCAACCAGCTTGATGACAGCTTTCTCATTTTCCCATGGATGCTTCTACAAAAGAGAAAACAAAAGATGTATTAGTTGACCTGGTTCTGACTTCTATCAAGGAACAGTTTTCACCAAGAAGTGTCCGGTAAATTGTATTATAAATTTACCAAAGCTCTTTTTTGATGCAACTACCATAACCTATAAATGTTTAAAATATAATGCAACTAGGGTCTACACTATTTTGTTTACCTAACCCTGTACCTGCTATTCGCGACTATTCATGCTTACTCAAACAGCTTGAATCCAGACCAGACGCCGAGTATCTCATCTGGATCCAATTTTTTTTAATACTAGAAAAAGGGTATACCAAATTTGAAGAAAATCGGACGATATTTAAAATTGAAGTAGACGATATTTTTAGCAGACGACAATTTTCGTAGCCGCCCGGCTAAGGGTAAAAAGCATGACTAAACATATATGTTACATACTTAACTAATATCGACGACGTGATCGAGATTTAAAGGTCTGTCAGACTGGGGGCGTATTCATAAAGCTTCTTAGGAAAATCTCAAATTAGAGTGATAAATTCAAAGGCAGATTTCTCGGTTTTTACCCACAACACTTCAATGAAATTGTGTATGCTCAAATGTTAAACAACGTTTTACACAAGCATGCCATGTTGCAATGAAGTATAATTGAAAATAAACTGGAAATTTGCATTTTAAATTTTTACTTGAGTTGGGGATTTTTAAATCTGCGTGTCACTTAATTGTATTTTTTTTGCATTCAAAAGACAACACAACCTACCTTGAGGGAAAGTTGAACATATGGCAGTCAGTCCATGTGTCTTTCAATATCGACCATTTCCACTTTGCTTCAAGTTCTCCACTTGCCGCAGTAGCTATATCAGGATATGAAGGACCACTGTGGGTAGACTTAACTGGCTGAGCCTGTCCAGGTTTGGTGCTGTCAGATTCTGTGGCAGATAGATCTAGGTCCATGCTGTTTGCATGCTCCGAAGGTGCCGTGCCGGTTGCTTCTGGGCACGCAGTCGCTGTCGCGGTTTCAAACATCCGCTTGAACATTTTGTCCAGTGTCATAGGTTTTGTTTTTTTCATTTTTTACAACAGCCCGAGGACGACCGCCATGAATTAATAAAATATTAAAAATATATTGACGTCACTTTCATATGTAGTGGATGACATACTAGTTGTGACGTCATAGTATGACACAGTTATCGACCGGGTCACCCAGAGTGGCGTGTAATTGACCTGATGTGCCGTTTTACTTTAAGTATTACACACTTTTTTCGTTTAAATTATTAAAAAAAAAATACTTTTATTTATTCAATAAAAGTAAACTCGTGAAAATAATGTGCACGCCCGGGCGTCTTGGCGTAAAGGCAGCTACGCGCCTGGAATATTACATTACTGAAAAATAATGAAATTTCACAGCCGGCACACACTGGGTGTCTTCGATGGCCAACACATGACAAGAAATTACCTTGATAATAACTTAACGAGATTTCGCAAGAAGTCTGGTGCACTGACGGCATTTCTAAAAGCCGGTGAAGACGTTCGTAAAGCATTTTCCTGGTAATCAATTTCGTAAACCTTTATTGACATCATGTTATACATTTGTTCTACTCTACGTTGGGGTACATGTGGGCATAGACTTAGTTAAACATTTTGTTTGTTTTCGCGTTTGATTAAATCTAATACGTGTACATTTTTCATTCATAATCATAAGGTGGTAAAGGTCCATATTTTCTTAGAAAATTTGGATACCATATTTAGATTTCGTTTTGATTATATCAGCCCTCCAAATTTTTCAATGTGATGTAAAACAGATCGAAACAAATTTGTCCATTAACATAATGTTTGTTGCAATAGAAACAGTCCTAGTCAGATAAACCCCCCACATAGTTTCTTTCCTTGAAGGTCTTTTGCCAACAGAAAACATAAATTATTTAGATTTTGATAAAGAAAACTGGATTCTTCATGCATCCAGCGGTGTTAATATACATATTGTCTGCCTTTGAAGGTCTACTGCAAATTGAAAAAAAATCTTTAGGGTTCTGACAAATGAAACTGGTTTCTCATGCAATCTGATGTGTTAACTTAAAATTTAATTTTATAGTGTTCAGTTTTAATAAAGTGGTTCCTTTATTTTTTTATTTTTTTTTTTCAATTTTATTTTCTCAAATATACATGTACATCATACATATATTCATAAAGTATGCAAAAGTCGTGTTCCAAATTCAATCATGAAGAAAATATATTTTTTTTCTGTTTTTTGGGTGTTAGTTAAGAAAGTAAGAAATGTTAGATAGAAGAAAGCTAAAAAGCAATGTGGATGAAATTTACATTCTTACATTGGTGTAAACCTGTGGTATTCAAGAATTAAGCATGTTAAGTACAAGGATCCATCTACCAAGAAACGTATGCAATTTATTTTTGGCCATATCTATTATCTTTTCAGATTGCAGTCTCTTTAAAAAATATGGAACAAAGGCCTCGAAGATAGGCATACTTCCTTCACACTTTGATTTAAAGATGTAGTATTTTGCAAGAAGTATAACGAAGCTAATTGCATATTCATAATTTCCATTTAAAGACTTAAAGTTACAAAAAGTGACCTCACTCTAATTTATTGTCGAAATATCAACCTCAAATATGTTTGTAAGAAAGCGTGTTATTTTGTTCCAGAATATTTGGGTGGAATGGCATTCCCAAAACATATTTGTTCGAATCTATATACATTGAGCAAAAATCACAAAGACTGCAAGAACTAATATTGTATCGATAAAGTTTACTATTATCAGGCAGTATTCCAAGAAGAAATTTGTACTGAAATGCTCTTAATATGGTATTAATGCATAGTTTGAATGATTGGGTATAAATATTTTTCCAATTTAGAGCATTTACGCTTAGTTCTGCCTCCCATATTCCTTCTTTTCCATTTTGCACTGGTTTTTGGTTTAAAATGAGTTTCTGGTATAACAGCTTGCATACTTTAGTATTTTCAGTCACCTTATTTTAAAAAAAAAACGTAGGTACATTGTAATTCATTTCCTCTAATTTTAATTAATAATTTAATAACTTTTGATTTCCAATTTTGAGGAATACACTTCAAAAGCGTGTAATATTTAATGTAATCATGTTGGTTAATATCGTATAGTATGTGTAGATCCTCAAAATTGTAAAACTGTTTTTTTGTTGAAATTTATGCAGATGCTCAATGTATTGTACACCTTTGGTGTACCAATTCTTATAGAAAAATGTGTCATCGTTTTGTTGTCTAATGTAACTATTGTTCCAAATAATTTCTTTCGCTATAAAGTTTACTTCTTTTCTAAATGTCACACTTGCCCATGATTTATTATATCACGAAGAAATTTCGATTTTATTTCAAGCCTATCAATTTTATTTGGGTCTAGATTACACTTGAAAATAAAATCTTTTCCAAATCTAGCCATCATATTTTCATATATTTTTACCCATTTTGAATCTTTTTGAAACAGCATTCGTTTAACCCAACTTGATTTTATTGCACATTCGAATTTTAATATGTCTAGCATTTTTAAACCTCCATTTTCATAACTTTGTATAATCTGATTTCTTGAAACTTTATCAGGTTTATTGTCCCATAAATATTTAAACATTTTTTGTTTAATATCATTTAAAAATGTATGTGAGGGTGATTCTAGTACTGTTAATATATTCCCTTTATTTCCACCCGAGGGTGATTTCAACATATACAATATTTTAAACAATCACAATTATACAATATATGCATCAATACAAACATGTCATGACAAGCTATATATATATATATATATATATACAGAACTAAATAAATACAATTTATGAGTTATAAAGATGTTTATATATGATAGCGTAAAATTGTTATAAAACAAACGGAAAAAGATACAATAATAATAACAAATAAATAAATATGAAAGAATAGCGTAGAAGGAGAAAAGAAATATGACAATTACAGTTATAACAGAGTAACGTTATAACGTGGTTACAGTTATTTGAATGAGCCGAAAATAATTATGCCCTAAGGTTAAATCGCTTAGGGTTGTGTCACTCAATTATTTCACAAAGGGAAGCAGCCACAAAATTGCATACGGCATTGATGTATGTTTGTTCTTCGCTATGTCCCAATGTATGTAGTGTCTGTTCACATTATAGATGCGTAACAAAGTCTTGCGTTGTTGCTGGACGTAATGAGGGATAGCAGTTAAGAAGTTAGTTTCTGGCCTCATAAGAAATTGTACACATGGCAATATAGTGAACTCGAATGTCATCTGTCTCTGTTTCACAATGTCTGCAAATAGTTCGATTCTTGACACGTGTGTCCGTCAGGAACCGCACAACAACTGTGGCGTTGTATAGTTCGGCGGAGGATTCGGCGGCGGCCCAAATAGCGGATCTGCGTATAAGAGGATGAACCACTTTAAACCGGTCAAAGTCCGGATCGCAATCAATGCGGGTAAGCCAATGCTGTTTGTGATATTCAACCACACGGCTATTGATGAGACGTTTCCAGGCTGATTTGGGCGGGAGAGACGAGTTATCCCTGTATAAAGTTAGGTATTCTAACAGGTCATTCTTCTTGATGATGTTGTAGAGATCTGGTATTAAACCTCGTTGGCCGATGGTATTGCATATCAGGAATAAATTGAGTTTATAATAGTCAAATATTTGCTTGGTCAATTTATGTGTTTTCATGCAGCAAAGTTTATGGAAGAACATTAGTTTTCTTTTATCAATATGGAGTAACATTGGGTACCAGCCAAGAAGCCCCAATGCCATGTCAGTACGAGTTCGTGGGGGCATATTTTGGCACATTTTCGCTGCGAGCCTTAAGACGCGTTCTATTTTCAGAATGTCAATTTGCGTAAGAGTTGACCATAACTCCGCCCCATATAACAGTGATGGAACAGCAATCTTTTGCTCTAAATCGGATAGAACTAGAGGGTTAACGTCGAAGTTCGAAACACGAATTGTCATTAAGGAAAATATTGAGGCTCGTCCTTTTCTTGCTCTTGCTTCAACAGCAAGGCTGCATTTGGACGATTTATGGAGAACTAGTCCAACGTGAGTTGCACTTTCTGATGAGCGAAGGACAGTTTCGTTAATCATTACAGTGTCATTACAACATTTGCATTCCCTGAATACTAGATAGGCACATTTCGTTTCATTAAGTTTGTAACCCCATTTATTGGCATACTCTGTAGCAATGTTGATCTGGGCCTGAAGTGATGATCTATTTGTAGACACTAGCGTAAAGTCGTCTGCTAACGTCGGGTTTCCGGCTTTGATGTCTCCAATGAAGGACCCATATGGGTAGTCTTCTAGGACACACAGGAGCTTGTTGTTGAAAAGGAGATAGAGCCAGGTTGACAGTACCCCCCTTGGCGGACGCCTTGGAGGACCGGAAATGGAGGTGAGGGCACGCCGTTAGCAACAACGATACTTTCTATATCCGTATAACAGTTTGAAATTCAATTCATTTATGATTTTTGAATTGTTACTGAATATAATTCCTAGTGCCTGCGCTGTGTTCATGTTACATTCGAAATTGCTGTCGCGGAATCTTGTTTTGTTATCTTTCAGTGATCCTAGCCTTAAAACTGAGCACTTTGATTTGTTAAGAGTTAATCCTGATATACTTCCATAATTATCTAAAGTTTTAATAAGAGTGTCGAAGGATTGTTTTGATCCATCTAAAATGAAACTAGCATCGTCCGCAAATAGAGTTTGTTTTAGGTCAATATTGTTTACCTTCATACCTTTGATATTCTCATTTTTACTGATTTCAATTGACAATAGTTCGATGCAACAAATGAATAAATACGGGGAAAGAGGGCATTCTTGTCTCACACCTTTACGTATATTAAAGAACTCGGATAGAAAACCGTTATTCGTAACACAACCTTTGGCATCTGAATAAAATAGTTGAACCTATTTTATTATATCGTTGCCGAAATTGAACTTTTTAAGGCATTTTGTTAGGAAATTGTGATCGAGGCTATCAAAGGCTTTATTAAAATCAGAAAAGAATATCAAACCTTATTTTCATTTGTAAAATCAATTACTTCTTGAAGAATTCTGACATTTTCCCCAATATATCTCCCGTTGATAAAACCTGTCTGATCGCAACTTATAATCTTCTGTAAGAATGGTTTTACTCTATTGGCAATTGACTTTGAAGCTATTTTATAATCTATATTAAGAAGCGAAATTGGTCTCCAATTGTTTATTTGAGTTATATCTTTATCTTTTTTCGGAAGAAGGTGGTTCCTTTAAATTGCATTACGCTCACAGTTTTCAATATATGTGTGTTTTAGCCATTACAACGAGTTTAAAAGAAACTGAAACTTGATCAGAAAAATAGTTGTGTAAGTTATACCAAGTATACAAAAAGATCTAGTTATATACGTTTTTAGTTTGACATCTTTCTAAAATACATAGTGTTAGTTTGAGCTTTCGTCTGACAAAATCAGAAATCATGTTACAACAGTAATCATATAGATATCGTTATTTAAATGAGAGCATCTTCGGATGAATCATAATTTAAAACCCAAAGCCAATAATAAGAGTATGTGTAGGCAGCGTCTCTGTTACGCCGGGAATGCATCAATTGACATTGAATCCGTCCCAGGTATCAGATCAAAAGTCTGAAAACTATCTTCAGACGAATCAATTTGCGCAACACGGTCTGTCCATGCATCGACGCCATTATTTAGATTGTCAATACAATGCGCGACAACCGTGGCGCTTTTCCTTCCAAGTAAATATCGACTTGGTGCTATCTTGATTAATTTCTGAAACTAATTACGTAAGGTGATTGGAACAAAGGACATTACAATGAACGTTTAGGTTCAGCCAAACTTGCAATGACTCAACTATGAGTCAGAGATTAATCTTAGGGCAAGGACATTTATTACCACAGTATTTGAGTCTGTGATGTTGGTAATGACTTTTTCATTTTTCGTTTTCATTCATACACCAATTATTTACACCTCAACTTCCATTCCTTAAATGAGCTGCCTTTCGGCAATTGCGTTCATCAACCGATGAACGCAACGTCTTCGGATATGTCCGGATCGCAATTCATCGCAAAACAATATACATGAAAACTATCGATGTTGTTATTGTTTGTATTGTGTCAGCAGGTCCCGTAAAATATAAATCAACATTTTAGAAAGTGTTAATTTATTATATTTCTAATGTATTGTTGCCATACGTGTTTAAATTTTACGTTTAAAAGTGATTTCAAGTGTTTGATCTTTTCCAGCGTTATAGTGACGTTATTTGAAAAAAAGAATTCGGTTACAGTCGGGTTGTTCTATTTACAGAATGGGAAAGAAAGGATTACTGAAAAGTTTTCTTAAATGAAATTAAGTATTTTTTTAACAATTATCGAATGAAACAATGAACTATTTGTGCAAAAATAAGGAATGAATTGCGAGGTTGATGTCATTATCGGGGATATGAACGTGTGGAGTCCTTCGGATTCTTGGTGGTAAAAATCAAATAGCTTAATTGATCAGTTCTGGCAATGGTTTTGCAAGATTGACTTCTAATTTAGTTTGTGACGCCTTTAACTGAGATACCTGATCATTACGTTTTTTGTCGTTCACTCGATTATAAGACTGCCAAGTCATCTTTATCAATTATGTGAATTCGAAATGATTGAGCTACAAAACGTTATGTTAACAAACAATTTTGGTCGAAAACACATTCATCATCGTATAATTCGGCCAGTGATAATCCACTTATTACACTTCCACCTTCAAACATTTTTCAACGACTCATTAAACTTGCATTCCCACAGAACACCTGTAACTTTACGTCTTTTAATCAATACAGTCTGTTATTTTGTATATTGGTAACATTTGTTTTTTTCGTAAAAATAGGCACATTTTACAAATCAAAATGAATGGTTTGTTTTATTTGCGTAGAAAACAAGTTTTACTTTTGTTATACTTAGAAAGGTACAAAAGGTCAAGTTATAAGAATTGTTTAATTTCGTCTTATGAAACTGATGTATTTTAAAGCAATGCCGTCATGGATGTGGCAACATATATTTCAATTCATGTTGTGTTATATTTGTGCAAGCTTTCTACAACATTCCCGTGTTTTCCGTGGCAACATATATTTCAATTCATGTTGTGTTATATTCGTGCAAGCTTTCTCCAACATTCCCGTGTTTTCCGAGTCGTAAAAAGGTGTATGTTCGGCTCTCTGTAAAATTATTGCTGTTTGTGCAAAATAATCCAGATTGCATTTACATAACGCGAAGCTATGTCAATACAAGTGATGGATGGGACAGATATTGGTATAGCATCCTCCGACGCAATCATTGATAAATTACATGCGCAAGGAATTTACGATTTTCCAATACCACACACAATCCAGGAACTTAACCTTGTCTTAAAGTCTAAATGTTCCTTTGTATTAATCCGGTAAAAGTTACTTGGTTAACGATGTTATCCAAATTGTTTAAATATACTGTTAAACCATATGCATGACTGTACAACCGTAACACATAACCATATACCTTTACCTTACCTGTACGGGCAAACAGGGATGCTGGAAATATGTTAGTAACTGCTTAAACTACTAATTAAAGAAAAGGAATGGAGAAAATATCATAAAAAATAACATAACGAACGAAAATATATTGTATGTTTGTCGTTCGATGAAACTATAGAAACCAAGAAAATTTACATCTAAAGGATGGTATGTAATAATATATACGGAAATATCGCATAGCATTATCTGAAATTCGAAATAAAATTGGTGACGTACGGAAAACATTGTAATTTTACCATATAAAATAAATCTATTCTTGTAGCGTCATTGCAATCATATAAAACTGCAATTATGTAATAAACAAATAAATTAACTTACGATGACTCCTCCACAGATGAAGTTTTTATAACAAGATATTATTTCTAGGAAATTGAGCACCACGATCGCACCTTTTATTGACACTTTAATTAATTGCTGCGAGAAAAGGACGTACTGTTGCAGCCAGTGATTTATCCTATAATAGTTAACAACCGCCCTAGATATGATGTTTGGGATGTCTAGAAGGCTTTTGATGCATGTCAGGCGACAAACCTAGCAAATACCACGTCTACCCAATCGCTTCCTTGAATGAATTAGGAATTTAATACATGGCTTGTACAAGAAAGTAATCATTGTTTCTTTTTCCATGGTGATTGTTATGCAACTGTCATTAAAAACAAAACAAAAAAGCTGTTCACATACATTGATCGTAACTGGTATTATGCCTTCTTTTGAAATAGGTTGTTTTCAATTAATATGCAAGGATTGCTTAAGCCGGTATCACTATGAATATAGGTAGAATATATCATAGTGATTATAAACTTAAAATTAAAACTCTCGCAGTTCGTGTTGTTGTTTGAATGGTTCAAAAAGATTTTCTACGTTTTTAATCACAAACATACATGCGATTACTAGTATGTAAAAATAATTTAACTCACTATACTTCTGTCAGGAAAAAAAACAACAACATCGGACACATCGGACACACGGAAAAGGGAAAAATACTGTTCTGATCATGCTTAAGGGATACTGAAAGGGAATATTTCGGAATTTAAAATATTCAAAGATATGCAACAAATAGATAGAGATCGTTAATTAATTGATAGAAGAGCGTATTCGAATAAACCATTATTTTTATCGAAAACCAACAATGATTTTGCGTGTAGGTAGCGTCTTTGTGACGCCTGAAATTCATCAATTGGCATTAAAAACGTTCCAGACACCAGATCATGAGAGTCAATGTTATCGTTAGATGCCTCAATTGGTGCAACAAGGTCTGTCTATTCGTCGCAGTCATTACTCAGATTGTAAATACAAGGCGCAACCGTGGGGTGTTTTTACCAAGTGAATATCGACTTGATGCTATGACGAAGGGAACCGCAAATAACTTTACAGGAAGACTAACGTTCTTCATAGTCGTTTGCGGCGGAGTTTACACCCCGTTCCAATGGCAAAAATGTACGAGATAAATTGTTATTTTCAATATTAATATAAAAAAAATACAGACACAAGTAGCCAAAAATTAAAACATAACCCCCATTTAATTGGCACTGGGTTAACGCCAAAGATTTATTTAACACAAAAAACAAAAAAAAACTTAAACATTTAACAACAGCACAAAACTCTACAAACATCACATTGCATCCATGCTATATTAAAACAAGGTGTGTTAATCAAGGATTGTAAGGTACCATACAAAGATTACTAATATACTGAACCAGTTAAAATACATTGTAGTAGGCTTTCTACGATTTAAGCCGGAATAAAGTAGATTTAGGAATTTGAATGTAAGTCTTAAATAAAAACACATTACATGCAACATCATGATTGCGTGATCAACATTTTAACGAAACAACAGTTGTTTTGATATGGTTACATAAGATCAACCATATATCAAATCAATATTTTATTCTGGGCGTTTTAGATTTAACTAAACATTGCATAACATAACATTTATTTACCAGAAGGAAAATTCTATGCGGCCGAATATCGTACACAATGGCGACGGACAAACATTCTTATGTGTCTAACAATCATCTAAGTCTCTTTATGATTCGGAACTACGAACAATAACAAACTATACAGATACATGGTTGTCAAATTGCATAAATTATACTATCACTGTCATTAATAGCTAACGTATTTTAATTCTATAATATGCTTTACAGATCTTGTCATAAATTTGAATACCGTGAGTTGTTTTATAAATGTGTTCCAAAAATATTATTTCTAATTATGTTTAACGATAAAACATGCCAATATAATATGGTGTATGCCTTGGGCAGTAGCAATATTGATGAACACTAAATAAACGTCCTGATTCTTGAGAAATTTACCCCGCTGATATAAAGGTTTGACAACATCTTCTCTAGCCAATCATACTTCTTGTTAACCTGACAAAGTGTTATGTTTATTTCAGTGTTGATGGCACTTCAACTAGCGAAGTCATAATTATTCTTTTTCGAATGTATGATAAGTCGGCACATATAAATACATAGTGTCAGCAAGTGTCTCTTTGTTGTATGAATGACCATTAAATATAAACAACTTAATACAAAAGTCACAATCGCAAATACTGTAGTTAATAATGCCCATGCCGTAAGAAGATAGCACCAAGTCGATACTCATTTGGTAAAAAATCGCCAAGGTTGCGCTTTGAATTGACAATCTAAATAATGGCTGCGACAAATAGGTGGACTCTGTTGCACCATTCGATTTATCTCACGATAATATTCATGTTCTTGATCTGATGTCTGGAACGTATTCAATGTCAATTGATGCATGCACCGTGTAACAGAGACACTGCCTTCACGGCCGCTATAATATTGGCGTTTGATTCAAACAATGCTTCCTTTAAAGAAGCGTTGCTATTATTTACATATTGATCTCTATTTACTTGCTTTAAAATGAGAATTTCTAATCTTATCAGACGAAAGCCCAAACTAAAACTGTGCTTTTTAGAAAATATGTCAACATAAATCATTGTAGATTGAGATAGTCTTAAAACTCTATATGTATATATCAAACGTAATTATCTAATTTGAAGAATGTTTTTTTACAATTTACGCTGCGACATAATGACTTTAAACACAGATCCATCATATATCTCATGAAGTGAACATCGCCATCAATTAATGGCTAAGGATGTTCAGCAATTCTCTTCTGGAACAGAACAAGTTCTACTTTATGTGACAAAAATTACAATCTCGCAGAGATTTCCAGGAATTGATCTTCTATCGTAGGTATTTGCTAGAAATTTTGCTTCATTTTAAGAAGCGTTGCTATTATTTACATAATGATCTCTATTTACTTTCGTTCAAATCGGAATTTCTTATCTTCTAAGACGAACGCCCAAACTAATGCTACGCCTTTAAGAAAAGAGGTCAAATTAAAACAGCATATATTATGATATTCTTAATACCTTCTGTTATGGAACAAGTACTACCTTATTTGGAAGCTCAACAACAATCACGCAGAGGTTTCCAGGAGTTGGTCCATAACACTCGTTAGTACCTTACAGTAAAGTATTGCAATTTCAAATCAAGCAGAAGCTGATTTTATTTTCTGGTAAAAACTCGGATATTGCTTTTTTGCAATGTTTATAGAGATCAATGTTCAATTTCATAAGATCGGATGAAATTAACGTAGGAAGGTTAATAAAATTAATATTTCGATAGAAGTACATTGCCACTTTACATTTGAAGTTTATTGACAAGCATTTATTTTAGACATCGAAACATTATTTCTCAATTAGATGAATTGAAATTTGAGATATGTTATCATTCAAGGTTTTAAGTGCGGGCTGTTTTCATTCATAGAAAATAACTTAATAACCGTCTAACTGGAGTACAACCATTCATTTTGAAGACAGAAAAGGAAACTTCTTCACCGTCGCAATTTTATCATTGAATGTATCGTGCGAAGGAAATTCATGGTGGTTGGAATCTAATATTATTATTGGTCAGCTCAAGCAATGTTAATTTGATTTTGCAAGTATTATTTTAGTTAAGTGTGTAACACTTGCCTCGTCTTTAACTGAAATACCTGATTTGTTACGATTAGCGCTATATATAGTTGGCTGTCGCTCGGAGATATAACTGTCAAATCATGTGCAACGAGTAGTTGAATGCGAAATGAGTGAGCTACGAAATGTTCTGTTACCAAACATTATTTTTGTCGAAAACACATCCATCATCGTCCAATAACATCCATTGAAAATACTCTTCTTACCTTTGCACCTACAAACTTAGTAGAACTGTGTTGGAAATATGTTTTCAACGTCTCATTTAAATTACCTTCCCACATAACACCTGTTATTTTATGTCTTTCAATCACTACGATGTGTTATTTGTAGATTATGTTTTTTTTTCGAAAATCAGACAAAGTTTTACAAATACAACTGAACAGTTTGTTTAATTTGCGTAGAAAAACAAATTTTGCTTTTGAAATACTTAGAAAATTAATGTTCAAGAACGTTATAAGAATTGTTAAGGTTCTTCTCTTGAAACTGATTTTTGTAAAGCAACGCAGTCATGATGGTAGCATTATATGCTAAATTCATGTTGTTTTAGCAAATGATATATTCGTGAAAGCGTATTTAAGCATTTCCATGTTTTCCGAGTCGTAAAAACGTGTATGATCGGCTTTATGTTAAACATTATTGCTGTTTGTGCAAGAAAATCCAGAAGTCATTTACATAACACGAAGCAATGTCAACACAAATGATTGATGGTACAGATATTGCATCCTACGACGCAATCAATGATGCATAACATGCTCAAACAATTTACGATAGTCCAATATCACACAAAATCCAGAAACCTAAGCCTGTTTTAAATCGGAAACGTTCCGGTAAAAATCTTCTTGTAGCTGATGTCATCCAAATTTTCCAAATATACTGTTTAACAATATGCATGAATGTTTAGTCGTCAAACGAAAGGAACAGTTTCATATACATGTACCTGTAACTGAATAAGGACACACTCTTGCAGTTGGTGCTGGCAAACAGGGATGCTGGAATTATGTTTGTGGCTGCTACAATTAAAGAGTAAGAGGAGAGGGAACATGTAATGTATTTTACCTATGGGTAATGTGAAGGCGGCATAAGGAAATAAAAGTGTATGTTTGTCGTTCAATGCAGCTATAGAAATGAAGTGAAATTATATCTAAAATAATCGTATGTAATTTTATAAATGGAAATATCGCATAGCATTGTCTCATATAAAAAAAAAATAGTGAAAAGGCAAGATTTCAGATTCATGACTTGAAGGCCTCTAAACTTTTAAAGTGGTGTTCACTGCTCAATATTCATCTTTCCGATAGAAGCAATTAGATGCTTATTTCAATATAAATTAGTCACTGCACATGTAAATGTATGTTCCATTGACGACACAAGGTTCTAGAACATATCGGTTTCTTAAAAAGTATATTTGACACTTTTATTGCGTTGAACAGATTTGAGTTAGTTTATAATATTTTTTTTATGCAAATATGACCGACATTGGACATGGATCAATATAACTATTTGTAGCAAAGGTCTGTAAACATATTGTAATATTACTTTACAACTAAATACGGGGTTATATGTTAACATTAGATAGCGTTTCTTGTAAACCCGTGCATTTTTATTCGAAATTGGATCCCAGTAGCCAACAACTGGCAACGAACGGAAAACGAAAATTCGACCATAAAGTACTGCATATATCCAGGTAACGTCATGCAATCATTTAAAACTTGAAGTATGAATTGAACAATTCAATTAACCTACAATGACTCCCTCTCAGAAGAAGTTTTTATAACGAGATAGCATCAAGTCGATATTCATTTCCGGAAAATTGAGCACCACGGTCGCAACTTGTATTGATACTGTAATGAATGGTTGCGAGGAAAGGACTTACTGTTGCAGCCATCCAAGAATGCGGAACAGTCGCCTTAGATTTGATGTCCCGGATGTATTGAATACAGTCTATGCATGTAAGGCGACAAGCTTAGCAAATACCACGTCTACATAATCGATTGAATGAATTTAAATTTAAATACACGGCTTGTACAATAAAGGAATCATTGTATTAGTTTTTCTTTTTTCCTTTGTGTTGTATTGCCACAGTTATTAAAAAAATAAGTTTTTAGCACATACATTGGTCTGAAATGGCTTAATGCCTTTGTTTGAAATTGGTACTTCTAAAAAAAATACGCAAGAATTGCTTAAGCCGGTATCTTTATGATTGCAAGCCGAATGTTTCAGAGCATTTATAACCTAAAAATAAAAACATTCGCAGTTTCTAATTTTTAAATGAATAAGTATTGCTTTCTACGTTTATCTACGTTTTTTTTATCAAAATCCTAAATGCGACACCTAGTGTAAAAAAAAACAATAAGGTTCAAGGATCACGTAAGCATGTATCAATATGATTATAGGTCGAATGTATGATAGCGTTTATAAACATAAGATATAAACTATCGCAGTAAAAATACTCAAAGCAACATCAGAAAGGCTCACTGGGAACCATATAATAAATAAAAATAAACACTATAGTATGTAAGAACAAAACAAAATCAAAATGCTCAGCACCTTTCAATTAACATGCTATTTCCGCTCACGGAAGTATGAGTTCTTTTATTTGGAAGGAGAACAACAATAATGCAGAGTAAATGTAGAAAATGATTTATAACTGTTTATTAATGAGTTTTCTTCACACACTAGGTGTTTTCGATGGTTAACTCTTGACAAGAAATTATCTTGATATTAATTTTTGGATATTTCGCAAGGGCATGTTGTGTGCTTAAATTGTACTGAAGGGATTTCTGAAAGCCGATGGTTAAGGTTGGTAAACCCTTGCCATACCATTCATTCTTATAACTAAGTAACCTCTTTTGCAAGCCTTTATTGACATCATGCAATCCATTTGCTCCACTCAAGGTTGTGATAAATGCGGGTATATTCCGAGTTAAACATATAATATAGTGGATTTGCGTTTGATTAAGTTTTCAACGTGTACATTTCTCATTTACATTCATGAGGTGGTTTAAACCAACATTTTCTTAGAAAGATAACGTATTTAGATTCCATTTTGGAAACAGTCTTAGTCAAATAAAATAAACATAGTTTGTTTAAGGATCTATTGCAAATTAAAAACATAAATTCCTTTGTTTTGGAAAAATGCAACCGGATCCGTCATACATCTAGCTGTAAATAGAATTTCATATTATAGACTTTGTTTCAAGGACTTGAATAATGAGTTCTTAGAATTGCTTTACACTAACGGTTCCCAATATATGTGTGTTTAGCTATTATGACGATTTTAAGAGACCAGATCGTTTCTTGATAAATACCTTTCTTTATCGATAAAATAGGTTTTTTTTTAACTTAATTTAAGTCAAAAGAATATCTAAAAATATGCAGTTCAGTTTGACATCTTTTCTGAAACTGATAATATTAATTTTTGCTTACGTATGGCAAAGCTAGAAAAATCTATTGTAACAGCAGTTAAACAAAGATCTTTATTTAATTGATAGAAGAAAGTCTTCGACTGAACCATTATTTGAATCAAAAGCCAAAAATACGAGTGTGTTTGGCAGCGTCTTTGTTACGCCGGGGATAGATCAATTGACATTGAATACGTTCCAGAAATCAGATCAAGAAGCTGAATGCTGTCTTTGGATGAATCAATCGGTGCAACGAATTCTGTCTGTTCATCCCAGCCAATATTTAGTTTGTCAACATAAGCCGCAACCGTGGCGCTTTTCTACAAAGAAAATATCAACTTGGTGCTTTCTGGATTATTTTCTGAAAGTAATTGCATAAGGTGATCGTCACGAAAAAATCACAAAGAACGTAACAGTTCAGCCATACTACACCAATGCAATTACTCAACTTTGACTATTTACTAGGGGTGAACATGAGCAATCATTTTAAATATTTCCATTAATCTTTAAAATTAACTAATAAGATCATTCGAAACTTATAAATCGTAATCATTGAGTTTGACAGTTTCAGAATCAAACACATTAAACATGAAACAGTAATTCGGCTTAGGGCAATGACATTTGTTACTTTGGTATTTGAGCTTGTGCCGAGGGTAATGATTATTCCATATTTAATGGCCATTCATACAACAAAGTGGCACTAGCTGCCGCCATGTTCTTGCATTTCAAGAATAATATTACGGTTTATATCATCATAATTCTTCTTTGTTTAAATAGTTGAATCAACTTCATGTGATTTTCTTACTTTTAAATATGCCTGTTTATGAAGCTTAATCCGGGAGTTGTAGTTATAGCTAATATATTGAAAACACGAGGTTTACTCAATATCAAGCCACATATATATTACATAACTGAATGAAATAACACTTACACTTATTTCTTTAAAAATAAAACATTGAAAGATACAACTTCCTTATGATCAAGGCGGGGAATAAAAACACATCATTAAGCTTACTACTGTATATAACATTCCGCAAATGATTAAGCTGGTATGAGTGTCTCTTTCAGACATATAAACGAGAATTAATGAGAATCCATACAAGTTTTGTTTCTCTAAAAAGAAGTAAGTCTAATGCAGTAACATTCCATCAACTATTTGACCCACATACTGATAGTATTGATAAATTTCATAATATTTAAGTGACACTCTTATTCAAAATCAATACAAACACATGTATAAATTTTGAGTTATAATCCTTTAATTACTTACTAAAAAAATCATTTATGAAACATATTAATTACCGATAACAAGATTGTAACGGTGTATTTAATAGATGAAAACGCAAAACAATACTAAATGATTAGTTAATGCTATATGATTAACTGTGGTCTACGGTTGTCTCATAAGGTAGAAGTCTCGTGTTTTCTGCGACCTTTTTCAAATTAAACTCGGTGTCCTTCATAAGAATCATTGTTTTCGACATTCATGTTTTTTGGTATATTAAAACAATTGCATTAATTGTGGTAAATCTAATTTGGGAGTAAGAGTGCCTCTTCAACCAATACAACCAACTTAATTGGTAATCTATTGTTAAGAGTTGATCTGTAATACAGACGTTAACGTAAATCAATGCTATTATCTGTGAAGAATCTAATTTTCTGTTCCAAATGAATCTTTCAAGAAGGAATGAGAACGACAAACAATCTCGAACTAGCCAAGAAAACGCATCGAGTGCTAAGAGAAGAACTTGCGTTTCGTTATTATTGTCTGGAGCGGAGTTTTACACCCCATGGCAATGGCGAAATTGTACGAAAAATAATTGCTATTTTGAACAATATAAAGAATAATAAGACAAGTTGAGAAATATTGCAGTCGGCAAACTCAGTTTGAATCAAAGTCGTGGATAAAAACACATTTCATGCAACAGCAGAATTGAATGATCCGCAGTTTACTGAACAATAGTATTTTAGATAGCGTAACATAATTTAAAAGTTATATGAAAACAATACGTGTATCCAGGTTGTTTCTGGTGTAACATAACATAACATAACATAACATAACATAACATAACACAATTAATTACCAGAATGGATATTCAAATATGGCCGACTATGGTACAAAATGGCATCTATCCTGGATCGCTCATTGGTTGCGAACAATAGACAGACCCTGTTGCAGGAATGGATTCATATAACGATACTATTCAGGCTCTGGATCTGATGTCTGGAACAATTTCAAAGTCAATTAATATATTGATGTCTTATTATTGGCTATTGATTTATTTAATGGTTCATTCGAAGAAGAGTTACTATCATTTAAATAAAGATCTCTATACACTATTGTTAAAATGTGAATTTTTGTCAGACGAAAGCTTAAACTATTACCCTACTTTTTGAAAATATGTCCAACTAAAACAGCATATATTTAGATATTCCTAAAACTGGATATGTATATATATATCAAACATAATTATTTGATTTCAAGAAAGGTTACTTACAATTAAAAACTCGACGATCCAATGATTCTAAACACAGATACATCATATATCTCTGGATGTGAACATTATAATAAATTTATGGCTAAGAATGTTCAACAATTCTCTTCTCTGATTGAACAAGTTCTACTTTATTTGACAGAATAACATTCCCGCAGAGATTTCCAGCAGTTGGTCTATTATAGTAGATACTCATTAGTGCCTTACGGCAAAGTATTGCAATTTCACAGCCGTTAGAGTCTGGGGGTTTTCTTGTTAACACTTGGATATTGCCTTTTCGAGATTTATTGCTGCCAATGTTCCATTTTATAAGACTGAATGAAATTTAAGTTGGAAGGAGAATAATTTTTAAGTTTCGCTTGAAGTATAACGAATTGAAGTGTATTGTCGAGCATTTATTTCAGACACACAAACAGTCAATCTCATTGGACTAAATTGTTATTTGGGAAATGTCTTCAGCTAAGGTTTACATTCCAAACAACCAAACAGTAAATCGTAATTCAGTGAATTGTATGTTGAGAAAAGTATTTATTGAAGGTTGAAAGTGCGGGTTGTTTTCATTCATCATAAATAATCCAATAACCGCATTATTGAGGAACAACCATTTATTTTGTATTTGTGATTGGTTTATAACAGTGTCGTTTGATTATCATTGATTGAATTTCCATTAGTACACGTTCCAGACAAGAACATGTCAAAAGGTTTGATGAAGCTAATTTATTTTTAATTCATAAAAAACAACAACACGAGTGGTGGGCTTCTTCCTTTAGTTCCCACTGTATTGCGAATAAATTGACATTAAATATTAAATTGTTTGATCATTGAAAATATTCATATGCAGATACTGCTACAGCACTGTATTTCCTTCTATATGAGAAATATGATTTAAAAAATCTGAGGATCATGCTTTTATTGATGAAGGGCGAAATTGAAAATGTTTGTACGTACAGAGCAGGAATTCTTGTATTTGTCATGATTTGTTGAATGCGAAATGAGTATGGTATGTTTCGTTCTGTTACCAAACATTTATGTGGAAAACACATCCATCATCGTATAATTACAACCAGAGAAAATCAATCTCTTACGCTTGCACCTACACACTTGGAAAAGTGTTTCAAATATATTTTCAACGGCTCATTTCACTTACCTTCCCACAGAACTCCTGTTATTTTATGTCTTTTGAAACTGTACACTCCGATATTTGTAGGTTTCTTTTTTAACAAATCAAACTGAATCATTTATTTATTTTGCGAAGAACAAGTTTTACTTTTGTTATAATGAGAAAGTAAAAAACGGTAATTATTTGAATAGTTAAGGTTCCTTTTAATTAAATTTATGTTTTTTTAAAACAACGCAGTCATGGATGTAATTATATATAACTTAATGCATGTAGTTTTAGCAATGGTATGTTTGTGAACGCTTTCTAAAATATTTTCTTGTTTTCAAAGACGCCAAAATGGCGATATATGTGTATGATCTATTCATTTCTATATAGAATAGTCACTGCACATGCAAGAGTGTCTTCAATTGAAAACACGTTTAACATATTGGTTTTATTGAAACGTGTGTTCGACACTTTTATTGCAATGAACAGATTTCAGTCAGGTAGGTATGATTTAGACGAAAGTTGCTTTCATTCATATATGACAGAAACAATATATTAAATGAAATCGATATGAAAGAATATAAAATATTTGAAGCATATGTAGATTTCTATTAGTCAGTAAACGAGTTTAGAACTAGACGAAAGTTGCCTTTATGCATATATGACAGAAACTCGTTGAAATTTTATTTGTACCATATGTCTTTAGTCTAACTTTGCTACTCAATGCGGTATTCTATGTAAACATTAGATTAGTTGATTTTCCTGTCATTATTTCGGAAAATGTTGCTTGTAAACTCTTGCCATTTCATTAATAATATAAGTTCAATAGCCACTGAATTTCATTTTGTAGCATTTATCAAACTCGTTCCATATTAACACATTATAATCATGCGAAAGCTTATTGCATTGTACACGTTCTGTTTTGTGTTGTTGTAATAATTCATTTTATTTTGTTTCATCGAGTTTAATGCTATCGATTGATAATTATGTACACACAAAACATTACTTGAATCTTGAAGTATACATGTGCAAACTGTTGGCAGTGTAATAATGAATCGGAACTTGTAGTGGCATTGCAATCATTTAAAATTGCAATTTTGTAGTGAACAATTCAATTAACTTATGTTAACTCCCTAACAGAGGAAGATTTCAATTAAAATATGGCATCAAGTCGATATTCATTTCATAGAGAACCACGGTCGCACTTTGTATTGACAATCTAATCAATGGTTGCGAGGAAAGGACATGCTGTTGCAGCCGATGATTTATCATTAGCATTCACTTCGCCCAAGATATGATGTCTGTGACCTTTTGAATTTCTTTTATGCATGTCAGGCGACAAGCCTAGCAAATATCTGGGCTTCACAATCTCTTGTTTGAATTAATTTATACTTAAATATTTTCTTTATTTCGTTTTGCGTCTCATGTTGATGGTTTTGCAATTGTAATTTAACAACAAAATAAAAACAAATGTCACGTAAATTGATTTGAAATGGGTATGCTGTAATTTACAATTAATACGCAATGATCGTTTAAGCCGATATCCATAAGATTATAGGTCGAATGTATCATTGCGTTCATAAACTTAGAATAAAAACTATGGCAATTCCGTTTGTTGTTTTAATGATTCAATGTTTTTTCTACGTTTTAATCACAATCATACATGCGATAACTAGTACTTAAAAGGCAATTTAAATCACTATATTTCTGTCAGGAAAAAAACAACAACATCGGACACAGGAAAAAGGGAAAATACTGTTCTGATCAAGTAATAAGGATATGGAAAGGGAATATTTTGGCATTAAATAGAATACACAAAGCAACGCCATAAAGGCTGTTATGGCACCTAAAGTTTAAGACAAATATAATAGCATGTAAGAATAATACACAATCAAAATGCCCAGCACTTTCAATTTAACAAGATGTTTCCATTTTAGAATATTTGTGTTTCTTTATTTAGAAGGAGAAAAAAATATGCAGAGAAAACCAGGGATTGTTTAATTACCGTAAGATAATGAAATTGTCCAGCTTGCACACACATTGGGTGTCTTCGGTGCTCAGCACTTGACAAGAAATTACCTAGATATAAATTGATCGAGATTTCTCAGGAAGGTTTATGTGCACTTAAATTGCACTGAAGGGATTTCTAGAAGCCTGTGAAAAAGTTTGTAAAACCCTTGAAATTTCTTCTAGTCAACACTTTTGTAAGCCTTCATTGAAATCATGCAATCCAACTGTTCTTCTCGAGGTTGTGATACATGCGGGCTTAGCCCTTGTTAAACAAATTGGTAGAATTTCGTTTGAATAAGTTTACAACGTGTACATTCCTCATTCACAATCATAATATGGAATATTATTCGTCTTAGAAAGACAGGATACAGTATGAAGATTCGATTTTGGTTATGAGCCATTAAATTTGTTCATTGTGTTGTAAAAACAGATCGAAACAATACTGTCCATATTCCTTATGTTTGTTGCCATGGAAACAATCCTATTCAAATAAAAAAACAAAGATCTAGATCAAAGTATAATATTAGTTCTTTAGTTTTTAAAAAATACCTGGATTAGATATACATCCAGCTGTCATAAAGTAGAATTTGATACGATATATCTAATTATTTGCAGTTTTAGTTTGACATCTTTTTTGAAAATGATAGTATTAGTTTGGGCTTTCGCCTGACACAATTAGAAACTCATATTGTAACAGTTGTTATATAGAGATCGTTAATTAATTTTTAGCAGAACTTCTTCGAATGAACCTTTATTTGAATCAAATGCCATTTATAAGAGTGTGTTTGGCAACGTATTTGTTATGCCGGGAATATATCAGTTAACGTTGAATACGTTCAAGACATCAGATCAAGAGTCTGAATGTTATCTTTAGATAAATCAATCGGTGCAACAGGGTATGTCTATTACTCGTAGTCATTATTTAGATTGTCAATACAAGGCACAGCCGTGGCGCTTTTTCTACCAAGCGAATATCGACTTAGTGCAATCTTGATTAATTTCTGAAAGTAATTACATAAGGTGATTGTTACAAAGGGCATCACAAAGAACGTTTAAGTTCAGCCACACTTATGCAATGACTTAACTTTGACTATATACTGATAGTGAACATGAAGAATTGCTTTGATTAATTCCATCAATTGTTTAAATGAACTAAAAACATCCTTTGAGACTTGTATATCCCCATAATGGAGTTTGACAGTTTCAGAAACAAACACATTAATCATGAGTCAGAGCATCATCTAAGGGCATGGACATTAGTTACTACAGAATTTAAACTTTTATCGAAGGTAATGACTACACTTCTATATTTAAAAAAGGAAAACATTGAAAGCAACAACTTCCTTGCAAACACAACATTAAGCTCACTACTACAAATAACTTTCCGCAAATGATTAATGGTATGAGTGTCTCTTCCAGAAATATAAACGTTAAAGAAAATCCATACTAGTTGCGTTTCACTAAAAGCAGTAAGTCTTAGAATTAAAGTGTAACATAAACTATTTGTCCAAAATAAAGCGTGTAAAGTTATGTTCAATTATGTAAGATGCTTTTTATTATCATAATAGAAGAATTCAATTTGAGAATATATTTCAAATCTAGAATGATTAAGTACAATCAAAATATGGAAACAGTAGGTCCAATTTGAAACTATTCACATACAGTATTATGAAATTTCAAAATATTAATCAATTAATACGAATAGACTTAAGTGGTTATTTATTGTAAAGTGATGCTCTATAATGCTGACGTTAACGTAAACAAATGTTATTACGTATATACGAATCTAATTTTCAGTTGAAAATGCATTTTTCAAGAAAGAATGAAGAAACTCGAAACAGCCAAGAAAACGCATTGAGTGTAAGAGGAAGACTGACGTTGCTTCACTATTATTTGCGGCGGGGTTTTATACCTAGTGGCAATGGCGAATAGT
Source organism: Mya arenaria (assembly GCF_026914265.1). NCBI lineage: Eukaryota > Metazoa > Mollusca > Bivalvia > Myida > Myidae > Mya > Mya arenaria. The sequence goes on along the minus strand of NC_069133.1, from coordinate 49,306,065 downwards.
ATGAAATACAATTGCTAGTTGGAAACATACAAATATTAATATGACTGCACCATTTGAGAAACATAGCAGTCGGCAACATAAGATTGGTCGCTAAAAGTAAATCTAGAAATTTGAATAAAAGTCGTGAATTAAAACACCTTTTGTGCAGCGGCAGAATTGCATGATCCGCATTTTAACTAAACGATAGTATTTCGGATACCGTTACATAATATGAAAATTAAATGAAAGCCGTGATTTAATTCCGTTCTTTTTGGTTGACATATAACAAAACAAAACAAAACAAAACAAACAAACAAAATAAAACATAACATAACATAACATAACATAACATAACATAACATAACATAACATAACATTACATAACTAATTATAATATAACATAACATAACATTTAAGAAGTAAGATAGTAGTAAGATAATCTTAACATATAGATAAGTATATATCAAATATAAAAATCTAATTTGAAGAATGGAAACTTACAATTGAAAACTCTGACACAATGATTATAAACACGGTAAAATCATGTATATCACAATCAATTGAAGCAACGGATGTTCAACAATTCTCTTCTGTTGAACAAGTTCTACTTTATTTTGAAACAGGATCGCAATCACATAGAGATTTCCAGTAATTGGTCTACTACAGTATAAACTCGTTAGAGCCTTACGGCAAAGTATTGCAATTTCACAGCAGGAAGAGACTGAGGTCCTCTGCTAAAACTTGGATATTGCCTTTTCGAGATTTATTGAGGTCAATGTTTCATTTGATAAGATTTTATATTTTTTTTAGTTGAAAGTTTAAGGATGCACACCCCTAATGGGCATCATTTTAAACTATGATCAGCTTGATTATTTCTTAATGTGTATTATTTCCTAGTTTCAAAAACAGTTTTATTCAAATATGAATTACCATACTACCCATTTCAGAATTTAAGATGTTTTTCTTTAGCTATTTTCACTCAGGTCATTTTCATTTTCAGGTCAGTTGATGCATCAAATAATGTGTTTTCTAAATGTCAGTTCTATATTTTTTAAATGAATGTTTAGACGCAATAAAAGCGTACTTAAACACATAAATGATTGCTTTTATTAACAAAAATACACAACATATTACTCCGAAATGTGTAAAGATGATACGGGTTTGCTGTACACTATGAAAGAGAAATGTTTCCACCCTGGTTACAGATTGAGCTCCCGTGATAGATTTTTATGTAGCCTGCCACTGTTATTTGCATACATCGATTGTCAAAAAAATGTGCAAATATCACACAGTTTTCAATGTATTATCTTTAAAGTCATCATTTTGACGAAGACGTTGTGTTTTAGACATTAGAACGGGTTTAACGGAAGCTAGCTTATTGCATTGCTAGTAAAGTATATCGTTTGGTACTGAATAATTTAATAAATATATTGCGATCTTACACTGAAACAAACAATAGTGCTCTGCTCGGAGGGCGTTAACGACCGATTTATAAAGGGTTTTACCACTGTCATGCAACGACATTCCATTTGTGTTTTGAATATTTCAATCAAATGTTTGTACATTCCAATTCTGTTTATAACTGTTTTGTTGCGAACTCTGATGATCGCTAGAAAACGTGGTTGTCTGAACATGATTGCATAGTCTAATACATTGACATTCCTTCCTTTATGTTAAATGTGAAAATTCAGAATATACTGGAAACTTCATTTCCTACAACGAAGGAGATTTAAATATTTAAAGCTGATTAATACAAATAACATTCGTAACAAGTGCAGGTGATATAAATGTCACTTCCAGAAACCCGATCGTCATACAAATGAGAATACGCAATAGGACTCCTTCTCTAAAATGTCGTTAGGATAAAACAAGTTAAATTTACATAATATATCAGACGCTGATCGACGGTGGCAATTACATTCAATTTGATTCAATACTTTTAATGTTTACGCTCCTGAAGACTGAATTAGCTTGCTCATTTTACGACCGCAATGTACTCGTTATTTGCCATGCATTTCACATTAGTTGAAATTAAATGTACGAAAAAAGGTGAAAACATACAAAACTTGCAGAAAAGCTAAATCGTTGCCCGACCTCACAATAAAGCTTAAATCTTTTGATAAATAATCAACTTCTTATGATGCATGATTTGTTGAGAGTAATATTCCGGACGTCGTTTGGATTTGGCGGCGTACAGATATATCATCCTCAAAACACAACATTTATTTTCCTTGTATCGATGACCATTCTTTACGAGAACGTCACTACCCACATAAGTATAAGCACAACAGTACAAACTCATATACTGTAATAGCTAATTTAGTTTATTCTCATATTATTCATGTAAAACATGTATACTCTATCATAAAAAAAGTCATTATTTTGTTTGTTTGTCTGCCAGTACACGATCATTTACCACGTCCCTCTGGCATATCTTGTTGTCATTCTATGGTGAATGCGTTTGAATTACACCGTAGCTTGAAATATGTATTGCAACAATCACTAATGTATTCTATAAAAAAGCAATATATTGTCTAGACCTACTCATGGGGCTGCATTTCAGGCTTACTGTCAAAATAAAACCTGTTTACATGGGCTTGCATAAAATAAGGCATTTTACCCAAAGCAATTTAATGTCTGCAAAGTATGTAACGCTGTCATGAACACTTTATTGGTATATACATTTTTATGAGGAGATGAGTGCTATGACGCTTTTTATTTGAGAGCGAAACCGTGTAAATATCAGAACATTTTTCATGAGTATAATACAAATACAACAGAATAAAATATAAATATGAAAATATGCTCAATGGGGAAACTAAGCATTAAGCAAATTAAATCTATCTTGAAAATGTCTCTTTCTTATACTCACTGAATATTATGAAGACAACCACAAGTCGATGCTTATTTGGTTAAATATACAACGCACGTTTGTGCCATTTATTGGCAATCTGACATTAGACAGACCCTGTTGCACCAATTGATTGAACTTACAAAAACGTTTGGGCCTTGATCTAGGGTCTGGAACGTATCAATGTCGATTAATTCACAACAAGCGTTACAAAGATTCCTCAACATGCGTTATTTTTATTTCCTTTTAATTCAAAAGTAATCATATAATATAACAAAACACATAACGTTCAGTAAACCAATCAGTAAATTTTGTCAGATTGCCGTTAACGAAGAGAGATTGGACAGCGCCTGTTATTTCATGATCAAAATTGTAATATCGACTGGCGGAGACACCGTCTGTTCAAACAAAATATATTATTTCAGTTAAAGTTTTGGAGGTTTGATAAAGTCGGGATGGCTACCCGACATAGTTATAATAATGACATGTCAACTCAAATAGCACACTTGTTGGTATAAAATACACTTTCCTCTTCTTCGTCTTATTAAAGATAAAGGTTTCCAAGTTTACCTTATACTGAATGTTTGAACAGAGTTCTAAAGTTATACATTACATTTGAGTTGCTCATATCAATAAGAGCGTTGTAGCATGGACTCAACTTTTCAATACCCACCAACATATTGAAATGTACAAAACCCGAGCTGTGATACATCTCTTTCAAAATACCATGACTTCTTAATGTTCAAAACAATGCTGATATTAGTTAGGTTAAAATTATCATGGACAACCGAACCATAGTGGAGCATTGTAAGTAGTTGCTAGTTTTGTAAACTTAGTAAACCATGGTAAAATACTAAGCGACTGTCAGAAATCATATAACCTTTCTAATAAGTGTACCATTTCCAACCAAGCTTTTGGTTTCGCAATATATGTCATCACCAATAGTAATTTAGGAATCGAACATCGGTCGTTGATATCTCCTGAAGCGAACGGCACAATCAATTTTAAGCAAAATACATTCAACAATTGTTCCACGCTTTTTGGAACAGGTTTAATATCATTTGGAAGCAAAATAACATAAAAAACGCAGAGATTACAAAATATTGATCAATTGATGGAGGAACTCGTTATTAGAAATAAGCGCAAAGCATTGCCATGTCACAGCAATTTAAATCCACGTGTTTTTCTTTTTAAACTATCGAGATTTATAGAGACCTTTTTGCCATTGTATTACATTGAATAAAATACCTATTAAGTTCAATGGAAGTATATACATATATATTTCAGAAATTCAAGAAATCAATCTCGAAGCAGAAGATCCTAATGAGTTTTTGTTAAGTCAATGGAAAACTATTTACATACGCAATTTACGCAATTAGTATGAAGTTTATACTAAACTGCTATTATATTATTTAATATCAAAATATACACTCCTCAAAATAATTTAAGGACCACTATTTCATACCATTATTTTGAAATAGTACACGTATTGATAATTTATCCATTGAAGTACAAGTATACATGGGTGTATAGGGTAAATGTAGAACACAGTTAATCGTGCGTAACTGCACGGGTAAATTGAGGATTTTGATTTTGTTTGGGTCACCCTGCGATATTGAGTGTTTCTTACCATTCTTTAAAACAGTCGGTTTTGTAGTGTAACTGATTAAACACAATTTTGTGTAAAGTTTGGATAGTTTAGACTTGAACAGTAATTATACGGCAATTATGCCTCTAAGGAGACATTTACCGCTTGGTGATATGGAACGAATTGTTGGAATGATGTTGGCCGGGCAGACTCAACGTCACGTTGGACGTCAGTTTAACCATAGCCATACTGTGGTCGGTCGTGTGTCACAGAGGTACTTGGATACTGGCTCTGTTGTTGAACGAGTAGGAAGAGGTCGTTCGAGGCAAACAACGGACCGTGATGACCGTTATAGTGTTAATATGGCTAAACGTGGGTTGTTCGAATCCGCTAAAACGTTGAATGCAAACTTCCGTGTGGCATCTGGGATTCGAATCTGTGAACAAACTGTAAGAAACAGACTTCACGCTGTCAATATTCGTGCTCGGAGGCCAGCTGTTCGCCCTCTATTGAAACCAGGCCACAGGAGGTTAAGGTTGGCTTTTTATCAAGACCACCATAACATTCCACTAGCTAGACTCCAGTCAGTCCTGTTTACTGATGAGTCGAAGTTTTGTGTTGCCTTCAATGACGGCAGGAGACGTGTGTGGCGGCAGAAAAATGAGCGATTCAAGGACTGTTGCATCCAGGAACACGATAGTTTCGGTGGTCCGTCAGTACTTGTTTGGGGTGGGGTCTCCTATGATGGTTCTACTGACTTGTACGTCATCCAAAACGGTTCTTTGACCGGTGTTCGCTATCGAGATGAGATCCTTAATGCATTTGTGCGACCTTATGCTGATGCTATGGGCCAGGACTTTGTGCTTTTGGACGATAACGCCCGTCCGCATCGGACTCGTGTTGTCGATGACTACATTGAACGCGAAGGAATAGAGCGTATGGACTGGCCTGCCCGCTCTCCTGATCTTAAACCAATAGAGCATGTATGGGACATACTCCAACGACAAATCAATGCGCGGCCAACTCAACCACAGACCCGGGAGGACCTAGCACAAGGGCTCATTGCGGAGTGGGCAAGAATTTCTCGTCCTGCAATCAGTAAACTGATTAGCAGCTTCAATTCCAGGTGTAGGGCTGTGATTGACGCTAGAGGTGGTCACACGCGATATTAACTTTACTTGGTGTGTGACTTTCAACATGTAACATTTCTTTTGTAAAATTTCACGCCCCACCCTCTCGGACAAGAGTAGTGCCTTAAGCACTGGTATAAACTGGAAAAAAAGTGAATGATGCAAATATTAAACTTTATCATACTATGCTGTTAAATGACGATGAACTTACCAATAATACGAACTGCTCCTTGGATAAACAACACACAGATGATAGCTACAAGCGTATTTGTGACACGCTGATCAAAGGTGCAAATAGTTCATTCCCAAGGAGGCGTTTTAAACGGTTTCTTAAACCGTACTGGTCAGAGACTTTGACGAGAGAACAAATGTCAATGTGGGACGCTTGCGAACTGTGGCGCCGTGCGGGTAGACCAAGAGTTCCGACCGATGTAATGTTCGTTGCATACAAGAGCGCCAAACGTAGATTCCGTCTTGCACAGAGACGGTGTATCGAGGAATATCTAGCCACCATAGACAACACCCTAGAACATATAGCAAAGACTGATCCAGGTAGATTTTGGAAAACGGTAAATTCTAGGAAAAAGTTATCAATTTCAAATAGCGGGGCAGGAATAAACTTTAATGGAACAATGTACCGGGACAGGAACGATCTAGTTAGGGAATGGGGCTTATATTTCCAAGATCCTTACTTCCCATCACAATCTCAGGATTTTGACGATGACTGGAATGAACATGTATCACGAACAATCCAGAATGCATTTGACAATATTAAACCTGACCCAGATGCTTTTGTGTCAGAAAAAGTAGTTGACAGTGCGATTTAGACGTTACCTAAGTGCAAGGCAAGTGGAAGTGACGGGATTTTATATGAACACCTTATCTATGGAAGGTAAATCATAGCTCCAGTATTGGATGATATGTTTGCTTGTATGTTAAGACTGTCCCATATTCCGGTGTTTATGAAGATAAGTACGATAACTACTATGCATAAGGGAGGTAATAAGAGAAAAGACGACCCAAATAAATATCGAGCCATCACTGTCGTCGGTCATTTTAAAAGTTTTTTTAAATAGTTATTTTTTAACGATGCAAGGACCAACTACTGACAAACATTTACAACCAACAGGGTGGTTTTCAGGAACAGTTAGGGTGTTTGATGTCATTTTTTGCTCTACGTGAAAGCTTATTTTTCGCCTGGGAACATTCCTCAACTGTATATCTTTGTTTTCTGGATGGGAGACAAGCTTTTGACCGCGTCTTGCACGATGGGCTTTTCTGCAAACCACCATGGATCATACAACACTTCTTTCAGTAAAAGAGATGTATACAGCAGTACAAAGCCATGTAAGATATAAGGGTTTATTGTAGGAAAACTTCGACGTCCTACAAGGAAATCCTCAAGGCCGAAAGACGTCACCTATAATGTACCTTGTCTTTATTGACGGACTTATAACGGAGTTGTGTGACAGTGGTTGTGGGCTGTGTATTTATAATATTTCCATAGGATCACCAACGGTAGCCGATGATATGGTGTTGCTTTCTTTATCTAAACACGGAATGGACACTTTGATGAGCATTTGTTGTAATTACTCCCGAAAATGGAGATTATTATACAATGCAAATAAATGTGCTGTCTTAACATTCAACAATCGCTTACATCAATGTCACATTTTTCATCTGGGCAATGCACTTATCAGTGAATGTGATGCGTATACACATTTGGGTATAATTTGCAACTCCACTTTGTCATCGATAAGCTCCATTAAGGCTGCGTATATCAAGCTTCGTGGCACGTACCTTAACATCTGCAACAGTGGAATTCATCCGAAGTCGATGTCTCCATTAACTTTGAAGACTGTTTATGAGAGTTAGGTATTGCCAAAATCTCTGTATGGTTGCGAGACATGGTACTTTTACTCGAAATCAGACATGCAAAAGCTCGAAACAGCTCATAGGTATTGCATTAAACACATTCAGAAAATAAAGCTGAACACCAATAACCAATTTGCATTTAGTGCGCTGATGATTCACCCTATCGAAGTGTTTATAGACTATAGAAAACTTACTTTTTTTGGCCAATTATGTCGACTGCCGACTAAATATTTGGCTAAGGAAATATTTAACCATAGACTTGTCAAGTATCTCCATGGTGACAAACAGACTGTCGGCTTCGTTCCGGTATTTCGTTTAATGATGAAATATTCATTATACAAACACATAGTGTCTTACGTGGACTACAGTACGTTCCCCTCTTCCTACGCTTAGTATTCTCCAAAATAAGGTGCTGAAAATGGAAAGGCAAAAAGTGTACGACTCTGTGCTCCAACTTAATTCAAGGTGGCTCACCCAAAACATAATCACACCGGGGAAATATTCAAATTTATGGACAGCTGCAAAGGCCTTTCCAAAACTATTGTCGAAGTGCTCATTTCTAATGAACTTATATGCCTCATTTATGACGAGACAATACTCTCACAACTATGAAATGTGTCATCTTATGTGTGAAAGCCTGCCATAACATATCATGTGCTACTGTTATAAGATCGATCATGTGAGGCAAACACTGTGGGAACATGTCATTGACCTTAAAGGTGTGGTTTATTTTAGAAAGTTTATGACTCTAAGTGGGAGAGAACAGTGCCTCAATATATTAAACATTTCTGCAAAAATGTCAGATATGAAATTGTCAAGTTGGGATTTAGCAAAGCTGCTTAATAACATGTTTGAACTTGCGTAATATAACCTGGACTTGCACATAAAGGCAGTGCATATATCGCCTCTAATGAAGGCTCGTTTGCTAAGAATGAAATATTCATCCTTATATTGCATTTCGTGTTGCTGTTGTGGTTAATACTTCTTTAAATGCTCAACGACTGTAATAACTGCTATTTTTTATTGACTACTCATCTGAACATTTAGCCTTAGTCTGCCACACTATTGATTCAACATACAGAAATCTTGATGAAATATACGAGCAATAATAACTCGAAGCATGTAAGGTAATACAAAGAACTTCAAATGTTTTTACTCTTATAAACAAAAAAAGCTTATCACATTTGTATTTCCATATAAATTAAATCGTTTACATTTGATTGTCCTTATGCAGTATGGAATTTAGAATTTCGCTTTCGTCTCTAGGTTCCAAAAACCTGCAATTATAAACAAATCAACCAAACACCTCGGGCAATTACTCAGTTATATCTTAGTTGTGATAATTGAGTAATTATCTTCACTGACCTTGCACATATAGGTGTAATTATCCTTCAAATTTAAAACACCAGTTCATTTATTTTGTATGTTTATATCTTGTCCAATGTTGTGTATAAAAAACCATGCATTATTTGACATTTGTATTGTACTTTGGTATCAAATAAACCTGCTGTATATATGTTATGCTCTCCATGTATGGAGGAAATAAAAGATCTATCTACGATATGCAAACGTTCAAATTTCAGTAGTGACCACACCTTTTGATCTCATATGTGTTTACCATTGTTATTCGCTATTACATACTTTTACAATTGTTAACTACAGATATCATGTAGTTCATATAATAAATTGTTTTGTTTGTAATAATTAAATTGATGTAATTATAGCCCTTTAATTTTGTGGTCTTTAAATTATTTTGAGGAGTATAATTTAATTATCATGCTTAAGCACATTAGGCCGGTTTTATAAACTTTAAGGCAATACTGACGTGAATTAGTTAGATATTTGATGTACTTAAAAGTTGTTTGGCCTGATGCGGGGATACAAAAGTTGAATTTCCATATCAGACGCACACAGTGAGTGACACATACATCGATTTAAGTCTGTACTTGACAATAATTATAAGAGACAAACTTTTAAATCATTTGCATGCTGGTCTTGATTCGTGTTATTTAATGCTCGCTACTATACAATAAACCTCCCAATAACTGTGTTTTATGGATACGCGCTAGCTCTGACAATATTCTCTTTGATAAATGGCAAATATATCAACCTCTAATATGTAGATTGGTAAACAACATACAAGACATCGCATGTGTTTAACATCATTCTAACAGGCTATTGTTATTTGTTTAAAGTAGTCAATATTAATGTAGTGCTATAAAAGATAATAACTATTATCTTTTATAAAAATGTTGAAAGCTAAGACGGACAATTGAGTTGCATTCAAGACATTCTTCCTAAAGTTATCCATTATGCGTTTCTTCTTGCTGTTAATACTGTATGGCTGTCTTTAGTGAACAAATTCCTGTATGTTCATTTTTGTTTATTATCCGGCGTTTTCATGTTAACCTTATGAGAATGACTTCAAATACAACAATTGTCGATTAGACCGAATAATTTTGTTAGTGCTATTTGATTCGAAATAAATGGTTTAGGCTCGAAATTACTAAATACAGGTAGATTTCGAAATGAACAACGATATGATCTCCATTGAGTCGGTAGAATGTTTTTGCGGAGTAATGAGAATAAATGTCCGGATGGTTCTAAATGAATATTGACAATCAAATAATAATTATAACATAGATGACTGCACACAGAAATAGTTCGCCCTTAAAGTGTTAGAGTGATACTAAACGTTTGCCGTGACTGAAGAAACGGAACTGTGTCATAAGGATATTTGTTACTTACTAGTTAATTTCAAATCCTTTTGTTTAAATCATGTTCGTCATGATGCCGAAACCTAACATTTTCAAACCACGACTGTTAAACATATTTCTTTTTGTCATAGGTCTTTATAGTTGAATACTTCTCTTTAAGCACAGCTTGTACATAATTAAACACTTTTGCAATCATTGATTTGTTGACATGTTAAACCTCAGTTTCAGAATCAAGAAACATCAATGAAATAATTTGAAAGTGACATTATCTAAATAAAAACAAAAGATCTAAAATAGAATCATAAGACACATATAATGAAATGTCAGTCTGCTTTCAGTTCAAATAACAAGTCTCGCCCAAGTGGTGTTTTTTCCTTAACGTTTTTACACAGAACATTCAATGCTATTGTTCTATTGTAATCTGTAGAGAAGGTTTGCTAACTGAATCTTTCAGGAACTTTTTATTATCAAGAAATTCCACCATGCGTCGATAGAACGTTTTGAATTTGACCAATTGGGAAATGTCAGCAATTGAAAGTAACAATCAGTGTCATCCTACAACTATTGTATAGTCAAACCTCTATAATTTAGGCGTTTACTATTCTTGTTCACCAATGACTGTGTAAAAAATCGTATATAAAAGTGTGATAAATAAACTAACTTTTTCAAACTGTCCTACGGTTGTTCCCATCAAGAATATGTACTTGAACCATATTGAACTGCGATATTCTAGAAAGGCATTTCAAAAAGTTAACATTCCATCAAAATCATATCTCCATATTTCCGTGTCTTTATTTGGTTGGATGCATTTAATCTAAACATGTTTAACCGATTTTGTGATTAAGTATCCGGAAAATTCCACCCTTGTGGCAATTTTGATTTAGTTATGGGTCGTAATTTACCGCAACGATCTGGTCGTTCTTAAATAATGTTTTGTCCATCCAAGTAGTTACGCTCAAGTCAGTGAGTGTTAAGGCTTTGCACACAAATCAATATGTATATCTTTTTCGAACCATGTTACTATGTTGGATCCAGATGAAAGCAATACACCAATACGAATGAAAATAGATACTCTGACCTTGTTGGTATCAATCCCGACGGATTTGCTACGTAACAAGTTATATTTACTATTTGCCGATCCTAACACAGTACATTGAGAAGAAATTCGACATAAGCTTTACCTGACCGACCACAATCCGGTGTAAGTATGCAAATGAGCTTGTTCTTACGAAAGATCAATCCTTTCTAAAGGTATTGAGCGGAAACCACATCATTTTTATCACTACACATCCTAAACGCAACCTCCATTCTTACAACACGTTTTCTATGAAAACAAATTAAAATGCGTAAAACGAGTTATTTAATGGGCATCATATTTAGAGCTATTTACTGGTGCAATACACTACACTAATTATGCCATATTTTAATTCGAAGTTTTATCCGTTCCCTTATCCGTTCCCTTTCTGAAATGACCGTTTTAATACGTCTTACCAAGTCGCAAAAACATGGACTATTATCTTTAAACATCGACATGGTGCCAACTAGTCTCAGTTTGTTGTATGAATAAAAATGTGTAATAAAATTGTATTTACAAATATTACTGATTATAAGCAAAACCGCATAAAATCAAATGATGTAGTGGTTTTCAAAATTTAAGTGAGTTATAAGTGTGTTTGTACCCTTGTAGTATGTGTCGAGGATCACTCGATCATCAAATATAGTGTTAGTGCACGAACAGTTTGAAGTTAATATTTGTAGATCAATGTAACGCCTCTAGCCACAATAATGCGCGTATAGGGAACTTTTTTTTATTCATTTTGATTCATTTGGTTCCCTAAACGCCACAAGTCGACTGATTCATACCAATGTAAAATATATACACATTTATTATATTTAGCCAATACCTTTCTCATATTACACTTTAAGTGTTTTATGAAACATAAGTTCAGATCGATCTGTCAACAAAGCATCGCCATTTTTAAACTAAACTTACAAGCAGGTGTCCGTAATCTTTCCGGTCAACTCAGCGCTACGATCTGCCATTCTTGGCTTGGAAAACAACAAGTGGGATATGGATGCGTAGAGTCACCAAAACAAAAATCGGCAAAGACTCTGAAGCGGCTGTTAATATGGACTATAAAGCTTCCTGATCAATTTTGATCACAACAAATAGGCGATTCATCGATTACCTTCGTAAAGTAAACCCTTCGGGCCTTTGGTCACGTGAATGTGTAAAATGTGTCAAGACCATGTCTTCAAAACAATTGAGCAGGACACGCGATTTTAATATTCCCATCTATTGGGACATAAAATACACATAAGCAACACTTTTTCTAGACTAAGTCTTATTTCTATGGTTGGATTTCAGAAGTGTCAAAATAAAGACAAATTTATCATGTTTACTGAATGAATAAGACTGCCACTTACTTAAGAGTTTATTGCGATGTTAAATTTGATAAGGGAATCAATTCTAAAACGTTTTTTCGCACTTATATTAAAAAAAGACACGACGTTGATATTAATAATTCCCACAAATTAATGAAGAATCGGAAGCACAAACTACACATCAAATATGCAAACAATATTTTCGGCGCCTTCTACATTTAAAGAATATTTGGTTTTCTTAGAAACATTTAACATTTAATAAGAGATGATACATTGGACTGGTAAAACATGGCTGAGTTTTAACTTAAATGACTTTATGGTTTTTTGTTTATGTAAAGAGATACATTGCCCATATGGAAGAAAGTTAGGCGCCACGCTTGCTCCATGTATTGATTTGAATTAAGGAGTACGAAAAATAGGCATTGTCGCATCGACTGATTTGTCTTATAAATACATTCAGGGTCGTTTGTTCTGGGACTTATGAATTCGGCTGATGCTATTACTCAAAACGCGTTTTATCTAATAAATGTTAAAATATAAATTCCGTCAAGGAAAGCAGCATTGTGTCAACTTAAGCACAGGAGCAGGTTGCGTTGTTTTGACACACCACGCCCCCGTCCGTTTTTTTTTTCAATTTTTTTTATCAAATTTTAGTAAGAATATGATGTGGTAACTGTAACCTGTGAAAATTGGCAAAAAAAATATTTTTTTAAATTTTTTATTTTATTATCTTTGTAAAGGGTGACGACTTGACCCTGAATTTCCATGTATTTGCCGACATGACCCTGTTAAAGAGGCCATAACTTTATCAAATCTTAACCAAACTCTACATTTTTGGTTTTCCTTGTAGAGTTAGTGTCAATCTTTAAGAAAATGTACAGTTTTAACGAAAACAAATGCAATTTCAAACCCGAATTTCATAAAACATGTTACTCGACGAACCAACTACACGCAAATTTCACCGAAATTTTCCAGACTAAAATGCATTATCACGGTATTGCATCATAAATTCAACACGTGTGCTTAAGAGAAACAATATATCTATCACGATACAGGTGAAATGGAAGTCAAATATCGTCCAACAGAGCCGTGCACACGATTTACAATCTTTGTTTATTTCTTTACGCATATGCCGACATGGACATTGCGCAACCGGAAATTATTCACGGCGCATGCGTTGGTGCCCTGCTTGCATCTACGATATAGTTGCGTTGCGTGGGTAAATTTGTTCGTGTATACACATACTAGCTGGCATGTATAATTATTGTAAACAAAGTATGAACATTGTTTTTTAGCATGCACGGCTCCATGGGACAATATTTGACTTCCATTTCACCTGTATCGTGATAGATATATTGTTTCTTAACTAGTCAACAAATATACAAAACAACAAAATATTTTTTTGCCAATTTTCACAAGTTACAGCTACCACATCATATTCTTACTAAAATTTGATAAAAAAAAATTGTCGATCCGCCATTATTGTTTAGAAATGACATTATACTCCAAAATAACAAACTTGTGTGAAATCTATATGTAAAAAGTTTAAGTTAAACTAGTAATTGAAGCTAAGCAAAAACAACAACATTCATTACGAATTAAAGGTTAATTTGTTGACTAGTTAAGTAACCATTAAATTATGCATATTAATTATAGTGAGTATAACGATTCCACTTGAAATAACTGCCTCCTGTAAGACCACTGTATGGCAATTTCGGATTGGGATACACATATCGATCACTGGCGACCAAAACATAGGGGGGCATCTGATCACATACCATACGAAAGCATTGGATCTCAAAAATGTAGTACTAAGCGTCTGTCAGTAAATTCAGTTCAAACTAAACCTTTTGCTTCAGAATATTCGTAACAACCAAAAACATAATATTCCAAAATGCGTCATACGATACGAAAGTTTTATTTATCAGGTAATCGATTTGAGGCAAAACACATTCAACAAATACTTTCTGCTTTGGTGGATCAGACTATTCTTTATTTAGGGACAGAAGATATTTCCAGCGATTGGTCTATTACAGTCGGTACTCGTTAGTGCCATAAGAGTTTTGAAATTTTGCTGCAATCACAAAACCGGGATTGTTGTAAAACTCTCGTCAATCGAATGTGTTATTTATCATAATTACTATAAAGAAAGATAAAATATAATGGAAAGAAAAGCATTCACGTAACACTTTATACTCATTTTATTATTGTTTTGCTATTGTAAATTAGCAAGGCGTGTAAAAGATAATTGAATATTAACACAAACGACATCGATAAAATAATACGTTCATCGAGAACTTTAAAAATACTTAAAATAATCGTATACTGATTTTGTAAGGGTGCTTTATTCTCATATTTCATTGACTTAAGACAAAGTGAATATTATAAAACAATGCAGCTTAAATGACTGTAAGGACCGCATAATAGTCGAAATCAGATGGAAAGCAGAAGTTACGTGTTAAAATCATTCGCTATGTACAGTTTGTGTCTGAATAGATTAAGATATTCTGTTTATTATTTCAGCATTTTTTCTATTCGAGAACGTTAACCAAATATGTTTAGCTTCCTATTAAATCTTTTTTGCCGTTGACGCAAGTTATCCGCAAATCATTAACATAACGCCTGGCCATAACAATAGCAATGAATGGAACAAATAAGAATCCTCTGACGCAATCAATGATGAGTTTCATGCTACATGAATTTACGATATTCAAATTAGCACAAAACAAGGTCTTAATCAGGCTGAATTGTGGCACTACATCGACGGTTCCTACTATTATCCGAACCATATGATGACCAAACAAACAATAGCAGTACAGAACCTTATATGCTAACTGCTTATTTTTTTAAACATCTAGAAATGCAT
The DNA here is from genome assembly GCF_026914265.1 of Mya arenaria. Taxonomy (NCBI): domain Eukaryota; kingdom Metazoa; phylum Mollusca; class Bivalvia; order Myida; family Myidae; genus Mya; species Mya arenaria. The sequence continues at coordinate 49,290,674 of NC_069133.1, read as the reverse complement.
CTTATTTCAAAAAGTCGTAAATACCTTACGACGTTTATATATGCAGCTTAAAACAATACCATACTTTCATATATACATTAAACGCAATTATTCTGTTAATCTGTAATTATGTTACAATCCAGTTATTAAAAAAAGTCATAAAGCAATGCCGTTGGATTTATAAAAAAACAAAACAAAAGAAAAGAGCGCCAACGAATAGAATATTTATCTTATAATAATTTTCAAGATCTCAAAGCGGCTGCCGAATAGCATGCAAAAGAAAATAACCGTCTTCCCAATTCAATTTTCGTTTGTTGATACCCAATACAAAGAATAAAGATGTATATTAAACGACGAAACGTAAAACACGACAAACTTAAAATGCAACGTGTACAAAATCGGAATAAAGCATGTATGCATCACAGAGTCTGTTCGTTAGTCACTTTGTAGGCTGTCTCTGGTAACATTTGCAATAGTTTACACAAATATCTTGAAAACGTGGTAGAACTGTCGCGATTAGTCCCTTGGCCTTAAAGCCAAGGTCAATGTTCAAATTGGAAGTAGCTTTATTCGATTTCTTGTGCTACCATGTGTGCCTCAACACTGCTTTGCTTTTTAATTCGATTGTAATCAATTGAGCTGGATCGTTTAAAGCTGATTTCTCACAGATTGACAGTTTTAACATTTTCTTTTTAGTTTTTATCTCCGAATCAGCAGATTTTATAATTAATGTGTTCAAATCAGTCATGTAATGAAACTCCTAATATAACCTATCTCAATTGTTTGGAAAACTGCCGAAACACGTATTTTTCTTTAAAGCGTTAGTAACGCTTTTAGCCATAAAATATCATTTTTCGAACGTTAATATGATAAACTGCGTTCTGATATTTTGTCAGCAATCTTGTATCACTGGATTCCAGACATTTACGCAAAAAGGGCGCATTCCAAGACAAACGATATATAAGTTGCCAAAACAGTCGATCTGTGAAAGTGCAGATTTAACATCATGTAAAAAGGTTGAGCGTTGAATGCACGCTCTCAAAGATGTTAACAGTGTCAAGGTAAAACGATATTGTAGTATACAGTGCAACATACATAGCGGCTACAACTTAATTATTTGTAAACGTTGAAAATCACTGCAATAAGTGTTGTGTCTTCATCTATTGATATGTTGCTTTCTGGTTTCTTGTTATGTCACATATGTTATATACCTTTATATTTAAAGTGAGTGTTTGTATCCTTGAGAATGGAAAAGAAGTTTAGATTTACAAGATTTCGATTTTGTTTATTCCTGTGAAGGATATATGGGAACTTTCGCATCGATTACTTAAGGTATTTTGCTATGATTGCTGGAACACATTGAATGTATGTTGGCATTGACCCAGACTACGAAAGCTTTAGTATGGTTGTCTAGTGGTCCAAATCACTTTTCCTCGAAGAAGGAAGAATTTTATCGCCAAATACTTTCATTGATATGAAACCGTTGTGTATACCCCCGCAACATTTTAGGGAGGCATAGAGCGTTATTCCTGTCTATTCGTTCGTACGAATATTAAAACGTAAGTCCCGACCCTCTTTGTGTTGAAATTATCTCATATTTGTTCACTGATTTACTTTCAGTGTTTAGAGATGATAAGACATCATGTACAGAGAACCGTTAAGGAATGATTTGTACCATATTGTCCATCGAAGCCCTTTTATACAGTATGGATGATTTACATAATAGTTTAAAAGTTTATCAAGTATCGGGTAAAGGCCACCGATCGATCATAAAGGAAGGACTCATTTTCAACTGATATTATGGCCTTTTTGTTGTTTTTTCTTTACAGTCAAGTAAATAATCGGGTTTGTCAAAAGTCTCATACATCTTGCTTCAATCTTTTATGGATGATGAGACATTAGGTGAAGTTGACCGTGAATTTTAATTTTGTCTGGCGTTTTTGGACTAGAATAATGATCCTTTGTTGGTATTTCCTCTGTTTAGAATACGGTGAATAACTAAGAAGTGAACATATCGTATTTGACGAATTTCTTCCATCTGTAACAGATGTCCAGACATCATGAGTGAGGACGTTGTGCTGAGGCAAATAATAACCCTCTTATAAATTTTACAGACGATCAGGCACTGTGTTTGTCCAATTACACCCCATTATATATTTGCATTATCGATTATACTGCGATGGCATATCATACACTTGAGACGGCACTCATAAATCAAGTTTACGATTGTGAAGGCGCCCTTGTCTTATAGACACTGAACTGAGGTTAAACAGGAATAAGTTAAGCTCACTTTAAAATTGGTTTGGTATGATTTGTGTAGTATTAAAAGAGTATTTTTGTTAAGTAAAACCAAGAATAGGTTAAGAATTTGTCTTAATGTAAAGAGCTACAAATGCTTGTAACGCTAAAACCACTTGAGAAAATAAGGCCTTAGCGAATCGGAAATTGTCCAAAAAAGCAAATTTTCTGTGAAAGAACATAATTAATTTTCATTATATCGGTAAACATTTTCATATCATTAAACTTGTAACGTCGCGCATTTATCAGCATTTATAATATGAAAACGATTGTACTTTCTGTGTTTCTTTACAAATAGTACAGTCCCTAGAGGTATTTGTGTGCATTTTTTGTCCAAACGTTTCTTGGTATATTTGTGTCTGGGGATGTCTGAAGTTCATTTTTAGCGAGGGTGGACATCTGGCATTTCCCAGGTTACCATGGTAACCAAGACAACAGCCAAGATGACCGCCGTTTTCTTCGCCCATGACTAGTCTTACAATATTTATTATAACTATTTAACACAAACATTTATTGACTTAAATGTTTGAAGCAAGTTATGTACATATGCTAAGCTTTTTAACACACTGACCATCAAGGTCAGCAAAGGTCAAGGTCAAGGTCAATTCAAGGTCGAAATGTGCAAAAGTGCTAAAATATTAGTTATTTACCTCGAATTGTTTTTAATAATTTACAAATTAATGAAATCTTCCAAGTGCATGGTTCTGTAACATATAATTAATTCATATCATAATAATCCAGAAGAGGACCGCATATGGTGTAATGCTAAGAAACACCAGCCAATTACGTACCACCATCTTATGCTGATTTTTGCTGAAAACTGTTCTAATTGTAATAATATTATTATCAAACAAGCAAGATTTTTCAAAAGACAATATAGGCTATTTAGTATTTTGATGTTTTAGTCAATTTACATTGATGCTTCAAATCCTTATTTAATTATTATAATCATGGTCATGTATTAATCATTGAAATTTAAATGGTCCACTATTTAGGTCATCTAAAGGTTACATACCATCTGAAAGTAAAACCTCTTATAAGCATTTAAACCTTCGTGACAATAAGTGGATTTTGAGGCAACAAAAGTAGATCAAGCGATGTTATATTCCATATTGTTCAGAAAATTTTGTGTTATATAAAACTGGCGCTATGAACTTCAAAAAGGTGGTGCGTACCAAATAATCCAAGATGGCGCCCAGATGGCGCTCAAGATAATAGATTGCCACTATCAATTGCAAATTCATATTAAATGTTAAAGTCGAATATGCCAATTATTCTTCAAAGGATACAAGTAAATATTCACATGGATATTACTTTTCCCATGACGTACTTCTAAGTGAAATATGACATTGACCTCTTCAATGTTAAGGTCAAGGTCTTTTCAAGGTGGAAATACAAAAAAAAACTAAAAATATTCTGTATACTTTTCTTCTTTCAAAGTTGTTTATGTTAAGTTTCGATGAACAGATGTGGAAAAACTGTAAATTGTATGTTCATTCACTAAAAATAATATTAAAGGGTATTTTTTTATCTATATTTATTTAATCACCGTTGATTTGTAGCATTACAAAGTGCAAATGGTGATCTCACAATTGTTATTGCTGTAAGATTCGCGAAGAGTTGTGTTTTCGTGCCAATATATTCTTTTTAGATTTTTTTGAAAGTTTATCACGGCACATTCATTCACAATATGATTACAGAGCTGGCCGTCATATATTATGTGCATTATCAGTAATCAGAGAAAAGTGTCAGATTTGATTTAAACAACTGGTGCCATACCAATACATGTTGCCAAATGTTGATGCCACAATGTGCATTTCCATGATTTTTTATGTTTTAATGTAACTGTTAGATCCAATGAACGATGTTTTGATTTTAAGAATTAACACACAAAACGGGCCAAATTAATGTTATGACCAATACTGATCTTACAAAAATGCAGTAAACCGTGATATAAGAGGGTTTGAATTTTGTGTTTAAAAATTACGTAAATCGATTGGAAAAATCCGTATCTATCACAGTTCTTGCAGTATCACTGCGACCACGACCCGATTAATAAGGCTTACAATTTGATAACACATAACCTATATGCCAGAATGTGATTGTTATCGCACTGCGTAGGCTTATTAAGAGCTGCAAATGGGTTTGTTTGGCTCCAAATGGGCTTTATTGCTGCCAACATGTGATCTATTAGGCACTGAGTAGTCTAAATGAAAGTTGCATATGTGTTTGTTTGGCTCTAAATGGGTTTTATGGTTGCCAATGTATGGTAAGTTTGGCACTGAGTAGCTTATATAAGAATTGTATAATATTATGTGTTTGTTTGTCCTTAAATAGCTTTTATGATGCCAACATGTGGTATGTCAGACACTGAGTAGTCTGAACTAGAGTTGTATATGTGTTTGTTTGGCTCTAAATGGCTTTTATGGTGCGAAAATGAGGTATGTCAGACACTGAGTAGTATGAACTAGAGTTGTATATGTGTTTGTTTGGCTCTAAATGGCCTTTAGGGTGCCAACATGTGGTATGTCAGACACTGAGTTGTCTGAACTAGAGTTGTATATGTGTTTGTTTGGCTCTAAATGGCATTTATGGTGCCAACATGTGGTATGTCAGACACTGAGTTGTCTGAACTAGAGTTGTATATGTGTTTGTTTGGCTCTAAATGGGCTTTATGGTTGCTAACATATCGTATATCAGACACTGGGAAGTCTGAACTAGAGTTGTATGTGTTTGTTTGGCTCTAAATGGCTTTTATGGTGCCAACATGTGGTATGTAAGACACTGAGTAGTCTGAACTAGAATTGAATATGTGTTTGTTTGGCTCTAAATGGGCTTTATGGTTGCTAACATATCGTATGTCAGACACTGGGAAGTCTGAACTAGAGTTGTATATGTGTTTGTTTCGCTTTAAATAGCTTTCGTGGTGCCAACATGTGGTATGTAAGACACCCAGTAATCTGAACTAGAGATGCATATGTGTTTTTTATTGGAGGTACAATGAGATTTACAAGGCACTAAATTTACTTCGATATAACCTTTGTTTGGCACTAAATAGTCTCCATATAGAGTAATGTGGTTCATTTAATTAGGATTGGTAGTAGACAAAATGTGATTGATTAAGCTCTGGGTTGGCCTTGGTAGAACCTTTATGTGATTTTAATAATGAGTAGGCTTGACCGAACAAATTAGAAGGGAGTATTGAGCTCTTAAAAAGTTGTTAAGTACCCATTGTATCTTAAAAAGACAATTTGAAATTGGCTTGGAACTTAGAATGTACTCGGTAGGCTTAGGCTTTTATGGTTTTTATGGTTTGCTGAACAGTGGTTAACTTCCGGCTAAATGGACTTATGTGAAATTTACACAAATAGTACACATGTAGTTTGCTATGCACTGGATGATGTAAAGTGAGGTAAATTGCGATAAATCTGTTTTGTTTGTTAAGTTTTGATATGGAAAAAGAGATGATATATGATTCAAAATGATTTTAATTTTGTTTTGATTTTTTTCAAATGAAATCCAGTCAAACATATTGATGTTATAAATAACACAGTTGATATTGTTTATATTCGCATTTTAAAATTCAAATGATCATTTCGACCTTGATTTTGAATTGCTTAGTTTGTATATCAATATTACAGTTCATTACAAAACAGTTATCCTCTATTCCTTAAGATGCATATTTTAAAGTGAAACAGTTACAATGTCATATAAAAGCCTCTTTGGAGCAGCCTGTTTTTGGTAACATGTATTAGGATCACAACATGCCTAGCTGCTTTCACAAAAACTTAAAATGGTTCACTGTTAAACTAAAAAACCCATAACGTTTCCACAACATCTTGTGAAATCAAATTCAAATTAATTAACAACATTTTTTTTACCTTCAAATGACATTGAAGAAGTCAGTAATGTATGCTTACAAAAAGCACATTGTATAACAGATACATCCCACGAGGTTGCACTTTTGAGTGTCACCCACTTAGGCTAGCAAAATTTACCATACAACTATTTTTTATAGCAACCTTTCGACAACCTTCGGCATGTTTTAATGGCATTGAAAGCAGCACTCTCACAGATTTGTCGTTTTGAAAACATTTTAATTTTTTTCTTTGAATGAGCCAATTTCTGCGTAAATGTCTGGAAACCAGTGATATGAGACTGCTGACAAATGATCAAATTTCAGTTTATCATATCTACGTTCAAAAATGATATGTTATGGCTTAAAGCGTTTCTAACGTTTGAAGAAAAATTCAATTCCCGGCAGTTTTGGCATTGTTGCCAAAATGAGCCGATTCTGGGACATTTTTCTTTTAAAAAGTGTCGAATCTGACAATCTGTGAGAGTGCAGCTTTATGAAATCATCTGAAAAGTTTACCCTAATTTTTTTTTAAATGAGGGAAAAATTTACATTCCTGCCACAAAAAAAATAAAAGTAAATTATTTTCAAATTTTGAGGTATTTTTCATACTTCAACTTTAAAAGACATTGACCTTGACCTTGAAGTTATCAATGGTACGTGTAAATTTGAAATTCATTATAGTAGAAATAATATATCCATGTTAATATTCACCCATATATTTTATTGATTACTGCCGCATTCCAATATAATGTTTTAACTGAAATTGCAAGTTATGGCGGCCATCTTGGGCGCCATCTTGGATTTCTCGGTCTTCAACACCTGTTTGCAATAAATCTCACCAGCTCCATATACTTGCCAAACATTTGGGTATATACCATTGCTTGTTTTACGTTTCCAGTCTTCCCCAAATCCACTGATTGTCACTAAACTATTAATGCCAATACAAGTGGTGTATAACCTTTAAAGGACCTTAACTGTAATATATTCTCAAGTTAAATTCTTCATACATGATACATGGCCACAGATCATTCATTCATAAAAAATTAAAGTATTGTTGTATACATATAAATTAAATCATTTAATTGCCAAAGAAACTGAAATAAATATCGTTTGTTAATTAAAAATACAACTAGAAATTGTTTAGAAAAGTTTATATATGAAGTTGGTACGTAATAGTCTGGAGTATCATACCAGAATATCTTATGCGGTTCTCTTTTGGATTATTATGATGGGAAATGATAAAATATTATTTAAATATGCTCTTTAAATGCAATATTGCATTAGTTTGCAAATGATTAAAAACAATTTGAGGTAAATAACTGATATTTTAGCACTTTTTCACATTTAGACCTTGATATGACCTTGACCTTGACCTTTGCTGACCTTGATGGTCGGTGTGTAAGAAAACTTAGCATATGAACATGACTTACTTCAAACATTTAAGTCAATCAATGTTTGTGTTAAATAGTTATGATAAGTACTGTAAGACTGGTCATGGGCTAAAAATACGGCCGCCATCTTGGCTGTTGTCTTGGTTACCATGGTAACCTGGGGGGTGCCAGCTGTCCACCCTCGCTAAAAAGGAACTTCAAACATCCCCCGACACAAATATACCAAGAAACGCTCTGGACAAAAGATGCACACAAATACTTCTAGGGACTAGACTAAAAACAAAAAAAAAAACATTTTGCTTTCAAACACTTCTATATGTCGACATTCATAATTTTAATCCCGATATCCCTGCCAGATGGACGCAAATATTTTAGGCAAACAATAATAGACTATCATCGCCGCGAACCGTCACTGATAGCCTAAACCTAAAAAAAAATGTACTGAGTAAACATGTCAAAGTTATAAGTAAATTCAACTCAGCAAACATTTTGCGCATGTGTTGAATGAAATAGCCGATGGGGATACCTGGAATAATCAGGTTGTTGTTCCATTACTGTAGGCACTCGTTAGTGTCTTAAACCACGCTATTACAATTTCACAGCATGCACAGACTGGGTTTCCTCCAGCGTCAACAACTGTCATTAATTCCCATGAAAATACCTAGATATAATAATATCGGTATTTTACAGAAGTCTGTTTGACACTTGTTCTGCATTGAGCAGATGTTTAATAAACAGTTTGATGAAAATAGTTGGTGCGTGTTTTTCTTAAGCTTTCAGCCCTCTTGAATAAAGTGAGTGGCGCAAAACAATACAAGTACACCAAACAGTTTTACATTTTATTAAACCGGCTTTGTGTAAAACTGACATCCCTCAAGTTGTTTACGAAAGAACTTGAAGGGCACCAATATCTTCAATAAACCTTTACTTCTATAAAATAAAATATATTCTATAAACATAACTTGCAAATGTGTGCGTCAGATATTGTATTGTTGTGTAAAGGGTGGTTTCAAAACACGCTAAAGTAACGCCTCAAGACAGAACTAAGAAGGGGACATTGGATAAACTTTCAGAATTCTTCTCTTGTATATCTACATAAATATCATTTCACAATGAACATGTGCTCATTCAGTTTGGTAATATGTTTATTACAGCTTGTAAATATGCATATGTGAACATTATCTTATGCTTGTTTGTGTAATGGTTGTGTTTTGTTTGGGAACATGTATCATAAACAGTTCACAAAAAACACTGTGCAAAACCCAATCAAACATTGGTAGTTGTATATATTTTTGTTAGCTCCACCTAGGCAATGTTTAACTTGTTTGCGGTGACTGTCTGCTTCAAAGTCAATTTTTTTAAGGCGTGTCAGATTTAATTTGGTACAACTAATTATTAAAACCACATGTATTTGCAAAACTGTACTTGTGCATTTTGTTGCATATTGCTGGTAGCAAAATATGGTACAAGTTTTATTTGAAGATAAGTAACAGTGTTTGCGCTATGCTTAAGGTTAAATTGTAGACATAATGAATGCCTCCGACGCCACTATTACCAACACTTGCCGATGACAATACCTCGACCTTTTTACTTCGAAAAAAAAAACCCAGCTAAAAAAACTCTTGGAATTTGATAATAAGCGTATAGTGATGTGTTAATCCTTCAAGAAAACCTTTACGTTAAATCAGTAGATGAGTCTAGTTTGTAATTTTACATTGTATTATGTATTTCAATTCGATCATATATTAAACCATAATGATATAGGTTACCTATTGCTTTCTGTACAAATGTTGTAGTAAAACCATACCACAACCATTGGCATGTTATTCAGATTCTTGTAAACTCATGCCAGAATGCCATAGGCTTTAAAACTTGGATAAACAGTTTTTGTAAATTTATATGGAGAAATACATGTTAGGCCAACAATTAAATGACGGGGAAAGTCAAAAATGGATGCCGGCAGCCTAAATGCAAGAAGAAACATTTATAAAAAGAGCAACAACTCAATGTAAAGAACAGTTCATTCAACAATAAGTTTCAGCTTACACTTATATGTGTTTCTTTATATGGAACAAGAAAATCTCGCAGATAATTCCTAGGAATTGATAGTTCAAATTGTTTTAACTGTGTCATTTGATCAATCAAACATTCAGCTTTATTAATGAAACTTGTAAGATATGGTGATTGTTTTGAAGTATATGCCACGTTTGCCTCAACACCTTGAGAATGTTGAAAATGTCATATACCTCATACTATTCAGTCAAGACATGTTTTTAACGGGCGTCTAATTACCAAACATAATGTATTTAACCTATTAAGCTGAGCTGACTTGGTGAACTATATTGCGATCTCTTACACTGAAACAAACACTTATGCAATAGTTGTACCCTAGCCGCTATGAAGGGATTATGAAGGCTTATAAGGAATTGTTCTTATTCAATCCAAAAAAACGAAGTTGTTTAATAGTTTGGATCAGTTATCTGTGGTTTTATTTTTTATATATCATTGTTTTTGTTGATTATTTTGAAGTTTATTGTACACGTTCAGACCCGAGTTGTAAAATCAATATCAAACCCACGCAATTGTCACTAGAAAATCTAAATCAGCTCACCCTGGACGCATGTTTTTGACATATTATGTCGTGATGCTACCAAGTTCTATCCTTCTGGTGTTAAAAGAGTAGGCCACAAGGTACGTATGTCTCTTATTTAGATAGTTCACGCAATTGGAGATTGGAATCAAATGGTATATTAAGAGCTTTCACACAAAAGCCCAAAGCGTCCGGTAGGAGCAACCCCTAGGTGGCTGTAATAGGTTCTAAGCACTGCTTGCGTCAAAATTATGGGTTAAATTCTCACATTGCTTTCCATTAATATAACCCTTACATATAACTAAATATGAGCAAGTGGATTATTGAAGATGGATGAACGTAAAGGATCCTTTTCTGAACTGTAAGGTTCCTGGTCTGATATCACTTGTGACATTATCTTCACTACCTTTATGTATAATTATTCTCGGAAGAAGTTTAACAAGTTAATAGTCAGTAATGCCCATTCAGTACGAAACTACGCCTTGTCTTGACAATATAATAAATGGCTGCGAAGACCCTGGTGCAGCGAGTAATTTATCTTACGATAACATTCAGGGTCTTAATCTGATGTATGGAACACATTAAGTGACGGTTGATGCATTCAAGGCGCAACGAAATCCAATTTTCCAATTGATTTGAAAGTAGTGTTCCTGTCTAAGAAAGCATTGTTGTGTACTAGTGCCAACATAGGTACAGATATGTCCTCGGAATACGCACACGCCCTTGTTTGTTCGAAAAAAATAGTATGAATACAATGTTACAATATATATTAACTTCGAATAACGGACATCAACTATATAAAATTGGTTTTACATAATTTATGTCTTTACAGTGCTTGTCGACGGCTTATGTATGATCGATTATTTATAATATGCATATACGTATATTGTTACAATGCATATGTTCTGTCTCCCCTTATATAAAAGAAGTATAATGTTCATAAATTGAGAATTTGGCTGTAATTCATGAAGTGAACACAATGCCGTCAGATCGAATATTGAGCAGGAATTTATTGTATTTTTTATGACATTTTTATTTCTATTTTTAAGATTGTTGTGACCACATTCTACTGGAAAGTAATCGTTTTGAAACAATTGCGTTACCTAAGTGTTAAGTTTATTTTTTCATTTAATTTAGGTACTAGTATTTGAATTGGGTATTTCCAGCGGATGTATCTTTTGATTTACATGTCCTTTCGTGCTGGCTAGGAATGTTGTAGACTGATTGCAAGTTATAATTGATAGCGTAACAAAATATCCAATTTTCTTTGGTTTGGTTCACACACATATATTTCAACATAAAACTTAAAAATTTAAGATAAACAGAGTTTAAACACAATCAAAGATCAAATAATGTAAAAAACATGACAAAAAGACAGTTTATATACGCACAAAACAAAGTTATGATAAAATGAAATATAGCCGTATCCATTTTGTACAAGTATTTAAGCTTGTCGAATGTTATGGTACGAAAGAACCCTTTTTTAAGATTTTAATAAAAGGCTTGTTAATAACGCATTCAGTGTATGGTGTGCCTTGGTCTTGTACCTTTAAGGAGTCTGTTTGTGTAATGATTTAACTTAGTCTTAGGCGTCCAATGCTGCAAAACTGAATACCATTATGTTGAGGTAATATTATTTAAGTGAAAGTACTGATCAAATCTTAATATTTATACATCAACTTCCAGTCCTTAAATTAACTTAAGCGGATCAGGATTTATATTCGTGAAGTGAGTCAGTGAAAATAATGCCGTCAAAATGTATATACGAAGCATGAATATTTTCTTTGTTTGATTATAAATTTTCATTTTCGCCGTGATTCTCATTCAAAGGTGCTCTTAAATTCCATGCAGGGTTGACTCTACCACTAATCCATTTGTTTAATGTTAATACTAAATATGATTCTATGAATTTTTAATGTACCAGTCATTATTATCGAAAACGTTTCATCAAAATAAAATTGCAAACAATACAAATCACCCTTTAAAGCTTTTCCTACCAAACTCACAAGTACTTTAAATATGTAGTGAACATGTTTTCAAAGGCTCATCTTACGTATCTTCCAACAAATGACCTGTCATTCTATGTTCAACATGACGTCCAAATTTTCTCGCGAACAGTCTCATCAAGTGTTCCAACTCTACTTAAAAGTTTAATCATCTACTAGAAATATCAAATAATTTCTTTGTTTGTAAAAAAATAAGTTCGTTATATTAACGTACCTATTTATGTACATGGTAGCTTGTTAAATTCATCAAAATTGCAATAAAATATATTCTTTAGGCAACGGATAAAGGCATCAATAAATAACTAAACTGAATTTGTTATATAAAAAGCTATCGCTAGGAAATTTGCTTTTTATATGAAATTGCTGACGGGCGTTTTCGAGTCGCCCAACTCACATTTTATGATCAGCTTCCCATTAATATCTGCAATAAATCGAAAAACCATTTGCACGGCGCCTAACTAAGCGACGATGTCAATATAAATGATAGATGCTACAGGCATTATTATAGCATCCTCCGACGCAATCAATTTTACAATATTCTATTATAACACAAAAAACAGTGCCTTGATCAGACTGAACTGTTTCACTTTAATAGGGTACGTCGCAACATCCATATAATGAGCCACACTAAAAGAAGCGAAACGCAATGTTCAATATTTTTTTAAAAAAACAACAATACTAAAACAAGTATCTTGACATCTTCATGTATCGTAAACTTTATATAAATTACGAAGTTTAATGTATATGTTATCACGCTAAATTGATATCGACGCGTCTATAATTGTAAAAGGGTCGTGCAATGCAAATGACGAATATAAAGTACTTTTATTTATTATCAGACGGAATTATTCATGTAAAACCTAGTCAATAATCATTGTCAAAGGAAACAAAGCAATGCCGTTCCATCTAATTGACAATAAAAAAACGGCGGTGAAAAATAGAAATATTGTGTTGCAGAATGAGATTGTTCTTACGATAACATTCACGACCCCAGTTGCTGTATGAAAGACGAATGGGTAGCGGCTGCTGAATATGATGCGAAACAAAAGAACTGTTTGTCCATTCAATTGGTGTTTACTGATATGTAAAACATTGTTTCGTAGCGTTAAACACAATCATTGAACATATTAAACTACGTTTGGTTTAAGCAGTAAAAAGCCCTTTTGTCTTATCTCATATTGTAGTTAAATTCAACGTTTTAAATAAATTGATACATCATTTTTTTTAAATGGAAGCTTTGAAATGCATGTGGAGAAAGCAATTAAAAAGCGTATTCGCTTAATAAGATATAACTGCTTTTTAAAACAAAAATGCACATAATATTACTGAATCCACTAAACACAGATAAGGATAACATGTATACAAGAAGAAAGAGTTCAAATTTGCCAACGCTATTTATATCTCATGTTATGCATTAAAGTAGGTAGAAAACTTTTGGACAGGGGCGAAAAATGTGTTAAGATGACACGGCTTTGTAGTACCCAGTTCACAGAGTGGGCTACCATGAAAGAGCTGTTATGTAGCGTTTCAATGTTATTTGCATACGTTATCTGTCAGAAACCTTTCGAATTGTATATTTCACACAGTTTCCAATGTATTATTTTTGCGGTGATCATTGTATTCTAATTGCTTTGTGTTGTAGTAATTAGTACGGGTTTAACAGTGGCTGGTAAATGTACGTTGCTAATGAAATAAATCTTTCTGTACTGAATCGTTTAAATGTATAAGGATTTTAACACGAATACAAATAATAATGCTTGACTGAACGTCTTAATCAGTGACACATCTTTCTTTGAACAAAAACATACTCTAGGCAAATTATTATGGAATTTAAATGTTTAAAGCTCATTTATATGAATATCTTTCCCAAGAAGTGCAGATGATAAAAAATTCCCTTCCAGAAATCTGACTGTCATACAAATGAGAATACACAATAGGATTCCTTCTCTAAAAAGACATTAAGACAATTCAAATTTACATAATATATCAGACATTGATCGAAGCTAGCTAGTAAATTAAATTTAATTCAATACTTTGTCATTGTCAGAATATGCATAAAAGGGAACAAGCAAATCCATCCGAAGAAAGGAAGCAGCAAGATTGAAAATATAACACTGACAGTTAAGAGAAGTGCGACAATATTGAAGTTTCTTCGTACCGACTTGTATGTAATTTATTATCAAGGGTCGTCCTTTGATGCCGAAGGACAACCAAATAAATACATCTTTTTTTGAGAACAAAATTTAATTTCTGTCCAAATGAATTGTCTGAAGAATATAGAAACAGTAAATTGAAAAATGAACACACAAAACAAAACATTGAGGACTCAACGTAATACTGATGCAACTCCCTCATTGTTATATGATGATACGACCGCAATGCACTCAAATTTCTCCTGCATTTGAAATCGATTATAATGAATTTAGGGAGTATATGAAAGCATAGGAGAACTACTGGAAAACTAAACAATCATGTGCTCGAACTCATGCTTAGAATAACATATTTTGATAAATAATATTTTTTTATTGATGCACGATATAGGAGTCACCTTGTGGTCGATATGTAAATAGCATTATTCCGAACGACATTACGATTGGCTGCGTAACGGTACATAGTTTGTGAATTACAAGAGCATGGTAATAGCAAGATTCTTTTTGTTGTAAAAAGGACCATTACACAACTAAGTTGTGTACGAATATGAGTGATTTATGGAGTGAATGTTATCAGAATAGGCTATTATAAATTAATGGTCATGTTGGATAGTCTGTCTGTACCCAAAAACATGCATTTTGACGCTAAAAGAATAATCATAGTACATGTATCCCATCCCTATGGCATATATTTACTTCATGTTTGGTTGTATGTGTTGTGACATACAATTCCGTGGCTGGTAATAGTCACTCCTAACTAAGATGATATTATACATGTGAGAGCAATTCCTCTCATATTCCTATTGATCCGATTTCATTTCAGAATTACAGTAAAAATAAAACCTGATGTATCCTGTTTACTTGCATGAAAATAAATATTTTTTATCATTAAACACTCTAAGTATTGCTGGCTATGTTACAATGTCATTAACTCAAACTTTAATATAAATTAACAATTTAAAGGTAAGTGAATTGTCATATACTGAGTGCAATGACATTTTTTTTTGCATTTGACATTACTTCTTGATTCTCGAGTAATCTAACAAAAGCACAAAATAAATTCCTAATAATTATGACCAAATATTCTCGGTTGGGATACTAAGCATTCAACTTATGTGTTAGAACTCGAATTTGTTTTCCATGAGCATGTCCCTAACATATACTGACATTCAATGCAACGTAACACATTTCTACCCAAAGTGATATCATAGCTTTTGATTGTGAATGAGCCTGTTAGAATGGAATGTACAGCATATTCAAACACATAACCATTGCTTATGTGATATGTTAACATAACCTCTAACAATGACATATCGTAACCCCACTGTTTAAAAGTAGATGAAGCGCATCTACACGTCAAAGTAACACAAACAGTCATGATATGTGGATATAGACGTTTCAAGTTTTCAACGTGACCACAAAAATAACGGTTGATGACAGAAAATGACAAAGCTTGATCAATGAAATGTCCATACCATAACAGGCATTTGTAATTGAGTATGTTTTGAATTGATGTAATTATGTTGTACATTACACATCTGCGATAAGAAAGTTTCAGTGAAATACTTAGTGTATGTTTCAGACAATAGATTGGAAACAAATGACATACTATGTTTTGCAACTAGTGCGTTTTTGCGTACACTCAGTTATAATGATTGATTGGTAATTGGACTGGTCTCATATTGCTTAATAATAACATTCCTTGTATAATTTCCTTTGTGACATTATTTTAGAAGAATATTATCAAGATAACCTCAAGATACTCATTTGGTAGAGAAAAGACGCCATCGTTTGACATTCTAATTAACGACTGCGAACACTAGACAGTAATGCATCAAATCATATAGCTTACAATTGTTTTGGAGTTTTCGAGTCTGGATCTATTGTCTGCAACGTGTCAATGTCGGCTGAGGCATTGTAGGCATGATAAAGATTACGTCTGCATACTCAAACATTGTTATATATTTTATATCATTGACATGCGCCTGAGATGGACATGCTGTTCATTAAAAACAGTTTTCTTATCTATCAGCACATTTTAAAGATTTTAGAGTATTTATGTTGGCCGCGTGGTTATCCGGCATTTTAGTTTTAAAAGTCACATTTTAACTCTCATAGCACACTTGTTTTCATTGACTTTACTGTTCACTTCGTTTTCTGGAAAGCAGAGTGAAAACACTTTAATAAGACAAAATTTGATTATGTATATGAATGAGAGCGGTGTGGCACCCACAACACTTTTAAAACGCCACCTCCGGTAAGAAATATTGAAATATACGGTGCTGAAGTTGTAATATATCATTTAAACACTCTGGTCCGTGAAACATACTTGCTCGAGACATAACAAGTATGATTTAGGATTTAAAACAGTATTGTCGACCAAATCATGCAAACCTAGTGGAGCAATCTTACCGACGACAAGTACTATCAGAACTCATTTAACATACATTTTTTTTGGAAAACCTAAACACACTTAGTGAACTATTTTCATCCAATACCCTTAATTCGAAATATACTTCATCACAGTTCCAAATTCGGTCGCATGATATGATGGTAATTTATGCCAAACAGTATTTTAGGCCAAATCCAGTGCTGTAGTCTACATACTAAAACCAAATACAGTCGAACCTCGCTGGCTCAATTTCCAAGGGACCGGCGAAAAATACATCGAGCCTCGGAAAATTCCAGCCAAGCGGGAATGCTTACCTTCAGTATATAGAAATTGGTCCTTTCCATCGAGCTCGAGTCAACGCG
Source organism: Mya arenaria (assembly GCF_026914265.1). Lineage (NCBI taxonomy): Eukaryota > Metazoa > Mollusca > Bivalvia > Myida > Myidae > Mya > Mya arenaria. The sequence goes on along the minus strand of NC_069133.1, from coordinate 49,273,647 downwards.
GGATTCGAGCCAAGCGGGTTCGAGCCAACGGGGTTCGACTAAATATGTCATTGATCCAAATAAGAGACTAATTCTGCACTTAAATTCACTATGAATATCCTTGACATTTCTGTTAAAATGAACATCAGAACGGTTTAAGTATTTTAACAAAATATTTATTCCCTTCATAAAAAATGAATTTAAATATTTAAGTTTACTAGTATTAATAGCATTCTTAAGATAATGAAGCTATTATAATGGTCGTCTCCAGAGACCTGAAGACAATTAAAATGTGAATGTGTAATGGATGTACTAAAAGACCGTTTACCAATCAGTGGGGATAAAAGAGTTTAATTTCCATACAAATATCAGACGCACACAGTGCAAAGAATTGAGTCTGTGAAAAAATGGTTATAAGAGAAACATTGGATGTTGCAAATTGGTCTTGTTTTTTGATATTGAATTGATCGCTTTAATATTGGGACGCAACAACTCCAAACAACTTTGTTTATGCTCTAGAAATGCCGGAACAAATCCACTAGACAGACGTTTACAATGTGCCTTTACAAAATGAAAAATATATCTGTATTAAAATTAAATTGTAGGCGGCCAAACAATGAACTACAAAGCAACACTTATGGGAAACATGAACAAATACATTTGAAAAAGGGTAATGTTATGGAATAAAGTTATTAAAACAATAGTGTGATTTGGCCAAATGATTTAACTTAAAAAAATTGAAAGGAAGACGGACACTAAAGAAACATACAAGTAAAACATGTATTTAACAATATATTCAATATAAAAGGAACTGTTATCGACAAATACAATTATGGCATTAATTCCAAAAAGTCCGCCTACATGTAAAGCTTCTTCTGTTAATACTGTTTCGTTTTCTAGTGAAATTATTCCTGTAATTTCACTACGTAAAAGGGAAAGCGTGTTTCAGAAGATTAATCCGGCGTATTCATGTTAACTATGTCAGAGTAAATTCAAATACAACATCTGCAGATTAGCAAGTTTATGTTTTGAATGCCACACCAACCCGCGTTTTGTTAGGAAACGAAAAGAGTAGGCGGGAAATAAACAAACACAGGTGCATACTGTCAACAGTATTCTGAATTTTTGTCTTGGTGTCCAACTTGACGTCATATAAGACGCCTGGCTGTTGTAACATGGCTCTATCGAAGTCTGAAGAAAACCCCTCGAGATGAACAAAACAAAACATGGTTAAAATGACAATGAGGTATATGAGGTATAACAGCTGTTCTCAAAGTGTTCACTGACTGCAGAAAGAATGATAACATTCATAGTTGGACGGAGTATCTTTGATACTCCAAAGGTAGAACCGATTCGATTTGCCAGTGCTTTTAAAAATGTTATTATGTCAAACCACAACTGAATTTACTATTTCTAATTTTCAAAAGTCTTAATTATTATAGTTAAATCTTACTCTGCTTAATAAGCACATCTAGCTGTTACTTAAACACTTTTGCAATCATCGACTTACATGTTAAGACGCAGTTTTATAATCAGGAAAATTAAGAACTTGGTGTCGTCTGCAACTGACATTATCTAAATTAAATCATAAGATCTAAATATATTCATCAGCCGCATTGAATGACATGGATGTCTGCTGTCAGTTTGAGCAACCAATCTAATCGAAAGGGTTTGCACCTTCCCTAGATGTGATTACTTTGAAATCGTGTAAAATTGTTCAATGGATAACTGTCGCGAATATAAATATGCATATATATCAATTTATTTGGGTTTGTAAGAGGAAAGGTCTCGTGTGTTATAATTTTTTAACGATTGCGTTTACATACTAAAGTAAATAAATTTAGAAACGCCGCATTGCGTAGCAAGGAGGTTTTGAGAAATCAATACGAATAGTGACATCCTACAACTATAATTGTATTTCATCATGATCGATTAATCATTATGTTGACCTATTAAACTTATCAATTAAATACAATATCAGACCTTTTCAGTTAAGGCTTCTACTATTATAATTGTTCATCAACTACAGTTGGTCTTATCTTACATCATCTTATTTGAAAGTGTTATAAAATGTCCTCACTTTAAAACTGTTTGACGGCTGTAACCTTCTAGAATATTAGATTGAAACATAATTTCACTAAGTGAAACATTCTAGAAAGGCATTTAACAAGATAGCCTTTCCATGTTTTTCAGTTTCATTATTTTGTCAAAACCGATGAGAGCTTTACATTAATCTGCACTTGATTAAAGAGTCCAACTTACAGAGTAATTATTTCTCCCATCGTTTATACAATTGATTGAGTGTTTTAATTTGGTAGAAAGCAATCTATTACGTCCTGTTCGCCGTTTAATTCTTTGTAATTTTGTTTCCCACGCTAGTTTAACTTTTGATTGGCTGGGTTTGATGTATTTAACAGAAACTGTCTGGTCGTACCAAGCTATTTCGTGAGTGGGTACTTTCGCTCAAGTCAATACTTATGTGAAAAACTACAGAAACAAGCTCAGTAGCAAATACTTGGATCTCAGAATTGTCAAATTCAGTCACACATATAATGTTACAGGCAAGATAATATATTCATTTGCCGTTATAATTATTTACAACAATGTCACTCACTCGGGATAATTTAAAATATATTGCAAAGTTTAATTTGCAAAGCCATTAGTGTAAGACGTTTGCTCGCATTAAAATCGAGACAGACACCGTGAAGATCTTTAGAAATTCCTGCAATCCTTTATTGGAATCACAGATTACACATCAAGTATGGAAACAATATTTTCGTTGCCAACTACAGTTAAGCCCGATTTGTGTCCATACAATATTACCCTAATTTATAATAAAATATGATATATTTGATTGGTATAACATGGCTGAATTCTGAGGTCTAATGACCTAGTGCATGACTTTATTGTTGACTTCCTTATGTGTTTAATCTCAGAAGAGTTGTTCTTCCATATCATCAAGTCGTTACTTATTTGAAAAAAAACATAGATCGCCACTGTTGCGCCTTGTATTGACACTTTAATGAATAACTAGGAAAAAGACAGATCTTGTTGCACCAACTGATCTATTCTTACAATGACATTCAGGGTCTTGATCTGATGTTTGTGGGTATTGAATGTCGGCTGATGCACATACTCAAAACGTGTATTTATATTGATTAAACATTGCGTCCCTTCAGCGAAAGAAGCGTTGTGTCAGATTTAGTACAAATATCCATATAACGACCAAGATAATAGAACTGTTCTTTAAAAACATCATAAACCCGCATTCATATTTGTGTTGTAAAATAGGCATGTTGTTATGCAGTGATTTTCAATCATGAATGTCTGTCAATATGCTGTTCATTCAAATAGATCAGAAAAAAACAATACAAAAATAATATATGTTTCCCATTAAACACTTTTTAGGAATAACATTTCCAACTTCATAGTTTATTTCATAACAAAAAAAACATAACGAAATCGACAAATTGTCAAAAATGGAATATCAATACATTCAACAAACATCCTCTGCTTCAGCGGAATATGTACAACTTTATTTAGAAACAGATTTACAATGGAGCAGATATTCCAGTGATTTCCAAATACCGCAGATTCTCGTAAGTGCCTTACGAAAGAGTAATGCAATTCCAGAGTAATCAATCATGTCAAATTGTGTTTCGCATCTGCTGAACATTACGATTTGCTAGCGTCAGCAAATAAAAAAAAAGCAGTTTAGATTTAAATAAATAAAAAACGGATCACTTATTATGAATAATATTGTTCATGATGAGTTGCTTTATGTTAATTATTCATTAATATATTAATCAAATGAACAAGAACTTTGTTTTGAAGTAAAAAAAGAGCTAAATAGTTTCGATAGCTAAAACACGACTATGGCAGCCTTAGGAAGAAAACTCTGTCGGAAAGTCATACACATAATTCACGTCGAACGTCCATGCTCCAACGACGTCGGCCGTCCGAAAATTAAGTTTCAATTGTCCATATGAAAAACCTGGTGTCGTCGCATTGCGGAGCTTCTATTTCCAAATATAACTTCGGATTACTGAGGAATGTCTTAGAAAGTTTTTATTTCATGTATATATATATTAGAATAAAATCATGCTGTGAAAGATAATGTCTGTGTTTCATAACGATTAGACGAACAATGATGCATTTATAAATGGAATAAGAAACTTTAACATGTTAATATGTTGTTTAAATAGTTGTGACCTTAATCAAACTCACACCTTCAGACTTGACTATACCTCTCATCGATTGGTTTAATGTTAATCGAATGCACATGACTGATATTCTGTAGTACGAGCCAATCATTATGGAAACAATTTCATGTTCAACCAATGTAAACATTATTTTAAAGTTTGCATCTCGACACAACCTTTATTTTCTACATTTTATTAAATATGTGATCAATATATCATTTCATTTATCATCTATCAAAACATTGTGTACTATATGACTTTTTTTTTTTTGGGAATAGTTTAAGAAATTTGTTCATAAATACAGCCATACGGTTTAGTTACCTGTTAGGGACAACACAATTGTTCTGCTTTCGTAATAGTTTAAGTCATTCTAGTATATTCCGGTTGATAAAGCTTCAGTTTTATAATTTCAACATCGTTTTGCAAAAATGATCAAAAACATGTTTTCATAGTGATCTTTTACTGTCACCGCCGCTGTACGTCCGCAAGTCACATAACGCCCCCTATATCAATACTCCGGAACTAATATTCCATGTAACATATTCTTTTCTGAATTTTCTCGGAAGAAGTGAAGCAGGCTAGCAGTCAGTTAATATATTCATTCGGAAGGAAGAGTCTCTTTGTTTACACAATATAATAAATGACTGCGAATAATAAACAGACCCTGTTGCAGCGAGTGATTTATCGTAATGTAGCATTCAGGTCTAAATCTGATATATGGAACGTTTTAAAAGTCGGTTTATGGAGTCAAGCATTAACAAAAACCCATCTGAACACACTCAATTCATCGTTCTATTGATTTACAAATAATGTTTGCGTCCAAAAGGGCTTCGATGTCTACCAAAAACAACATAACCATCGACATTACTGTTTGCTTATAAGAAATGTGGTTAAAAAAAGATTAATGCCATTTCTATTAAAATAAAGAAGTATTTTACTTATGTAATGTTTAATTAAACGGAATGCCTTCAAAATGTATACTGTGCACAATGGTCTTGTATATGTGATAAAATGTTTATTTCCGTGATTCTGGTTCATAAGTGTTGTTCATTTACATGCTAGCTAAGCTATACCACTTATCAGTTTGTTGACTTTAAGAATTGTATGAATGGGATTCCCTGATATACTTATGACATTAATTATCGGAGACGTTTACATCGTCGTATAATTACGGCTACTAAAACTCCTCTAATTCCACGTGCACCTACGCAGGTACTAAATATACCTGTTGTTATTACGTTAACAACTCATTTCACTTATCTTCCAACTAAACACCTGATATTCTAAATGTGTTATTTGTCGTTTTGTTTCTTTTTTATAAATTAATTCGAACACGTTTACAAATACAACTCAATGTTAAAAAAATCTAGGAGAATCATATTAGATTTATTTGTGTAATACCTTCAGTTTGTTAAATACATGAACTTATTAATATTAAAATAATTGAGTTTTATGGTAATGTCATACAATTTAAATTTTTAAGCAGTGGTATATGTATCAGTATATTATTATATTATTTGTTATATTCGAGAAAGTTTTTTTTTAATTTGAGGTTTTGTGCCTCCCTAAAACATGTTTCATAAACGTATAACTAAAACAAACATAATTGTGTTTTTTTCCAAAGAACCAGAATCCATTAATATGACGCCTAACTATGTCAATATAAATGATTGATGGAGCAGGTATTCACAAAGCATCCTCCGTCGAAATGAAGAGTGTTATTCCATGGTATTTTACGATATTCCAATGTAACAGTTTTAGACTGAAGTATTACACTTGAAGGGGTAGGCGGGCGTAGGGACAGGTGATATTGTTAAACATGTTTTTTTTTTTATTATCTGAAACATAATTAAAGGTGTAAACAACAGCAATGAATCGCTTTTCGAATGTGTTTAATTGACGTTCACGATACCACAGAAACTTCGAAGTATTATGCAGATTCCGACAGCTGCCCCTGGCTTACTTTAAATAATTGCCTGTGGCCTCAGTTTTATCAAAATCAGTCTTGACCCTGAAAATAATATATACAACATTTTATGGGCTGCTTATCACGTCATGGGACCCATTACAGTTATTTATCATGAGTTGCTGACGATATTTCAACATTTTATACAAGCTAAAAATCGACAAGTGTTATATAATTGACAAGAGAAGAAACTTTCCAAAACACAATTCGTCATTAAAACGATAAACGTCCAGTTCAGACATGAATGTTATAGCTGATATACCAATCCTAAGCCTATTTCTGTGTTCTGCGCAAAAATAATCATTTTTACATCGAAATGACACAACAATCTTATCGGTTATCCAAATTGTAGCAGGAATCCGATTTAAATATACATACTATCGGCAAAATGTCGCCATTACACAGGTTTTTTCGACTAATTCTACTGCTGTTGTGAGCGCCTGAAATGATCTCGATGGTATCGTCGTATCATCGGGATCATTTTAGGCGCTCATAACAGCAGTAGAATAAGTCAGGTGCGGCTGTTTGAATTTACATCATACATTCAAGTCTCTGTGGACGATACGTCAAACACGATCGTTTTAAGAATCAAATTTGCTCCAAACGATTTAGGAATAATTAAAAAAAAGCTTCAATGAAAATTGACATTTAATAAATATTTTACAATTATTTCAATTATTTCTTGGATTTCTGCCTCACCTAATTTGGCAAATCTGTCACCCGACTGTTCTCTGGCACAATTCACTCCGTTATGGAAGTCGCATAGCCGCACTCAACACCGCGGTCATTGAATTAATTTACGAAAGGTCTAGCCTGTCCGATAAATATTAATTGACCACTGACGTCTTAAAAATTGAGTTTCATGGACAAAAACAGTAACAAACGGATTGATCGCCTTTATAAAGAAGGAACACATTTATATATAAATATTGTTAATACAGGTAAACTATTAAAGATTGGTAAACACACAATTTAGAAGATACTCATTTCAAAGGAAATGTCATTGCGTATGTATTGATTAACAAATAAAAGCGGCTGTTATGAATAGATATACAGTGTGGAAGCCAAATATTTTTCTTATGATAACATTTACGACTTCCATTTGTTTTTGATACGTAAATGGGAAGCGACTGCTAAAAATGATGCGAAACAAATACTCTGCTTCCAATTACATTGCTGTTTGATTATCCTTAATACATAACATCTGGATGGATATCGGGAATACCAATACTCATGCCATACATTATGTTACGCGTGTCGACTAACTAAAGAAAAGTATACATACAAGCCAGATTCAGTCCTATCACACATTGTATCTTCTAGCGATTGTTATATAATTTAAAAAAAACAACAACAACTACATGTAACTTATTAATCCTGGAATAAGAATGAGCTCCCGTGACCCTTTTTTCGTATTTTTTGTCATAATAATGAGTTGTTTAAAAAAAATAATAGAAAATTGTGAGTCATTGTCTTTTGATAGATTGCGACCTGTACCAAAAGATTTAACCGAATTAAGTTCACCAAATGTCTTACATGTGCCCACATAATTAAAGTGTACTTTAGTTTAAACGAATTGTTGCTTGCGAAAAGACACACAACAAAATGTTGAAATAGAAAAGGTCTTGAACTTAAGACACAAAATAAAATAATGATAACGTTTACTTCAAATTCCTTTTTCTTTGGAATCATGGAGGCTACTAAAAGAAGATCACCGTAGTCGACCAATGTTTGAAGAAATATGTGAATGCACTGTACATTCATTGCAATGGAGACAATATAGAAAAGTATGCATTTACTTATTAAGAATATGGTTCTCTTTCATAAAGACTTATTTGAAATTGAAAACAAAACATCATTAATTAATGATAAGCATCATTAGATCTGTCAGATTTTCACCTGTATACGTATGTTGTTACCTTGATTTGACCACAAGAGGATGTCACGTGTTCTTATAAATCAACAAGAACGTCATCTTGTTCAAAGAGGGTGAAGGAACTGTAACAGTGCATATCTCTTACGTTTTCTAAATACTTATGGCCTCGTATTTCAAAAGTGTTATTGTTATTGCCTTTGGTACGGGTTTTCACAAACTCAACTACTACAATAATTAATTGCGGCTTTCAAAATGATGTAAATGTCGACAAGGTTCGTTAACGGCTGAGCGGCATTTAACAACTTAGAGCATTAGGGATGTGGTAGGTCAATAATTATTATGTCATCAAATATCACCAAAATATAGACAAAACTATAGCGGAAACAATTTGAACAAGTCGAAGATTACGAAACCAGTCACAGATTACTAACCTCAAGTAGGTGCTATTTTGATGTTAATATATTGTTATTGAACGATATAATTTGTATCTCTCAATTGTTAAGCCATAATTTGCTTTAACATTCAGAAAATAGTATTGACCTATGAAAAGCAAAGACACCTTTTTCTTTTACAACTTGATTTATTCTTGTTTAAGGCGTATTTGCAAAATTACCTAAGTTATTTTTTAAACATCGGGAACAATTATTACTATACGCGTCCGTTTGTCACCGAATGCAGGTGATCCATTACATTTGCTGTTACATGCTTTTAGTCTACGGGCCTTCTGTAATCTTAGACATACCGTTTTATCACCTTATGTAATTATTCGCCGGATAGACTGATCAAGATAGCATCGATTTTATACTCGTTTGATAGATATAAGGCGTCAGGTTTGCACCTTATTTAGGCCCTATACTAGACAAGACAAGTACGAAAATGATGTATCAACAGATTCATCTTACGATATCATTCGGCGTATTGATATGTTACCTGAAAAGTATTGAATGTAATTTGATTTATTCCAGGGGTAACAAAAGTCCCGCCTGCACCTGTTTTCGTTTCCTATTGATTAAACAATATTAAACTTGTCCAAAAACACAACGTAGTTGTGTACCCATCGGCATAGTAATATAACTATTAATATATTATAGAATTTTGCCCTTAGAAAAATACACCTGAAAACCCGCATTTTTTCTTGTGTTTGGAAATAATCAGTCAAACAATCAAATACGGTGCTTTTCCAAGCATGAATGCATTCCACAATACCATAGATAAAGAGAGATCGGAAAACAGTTAACAGTTTTTGCACACACACTTTGAGTCATCAATTGTGAATTACTGTGTTCGTTAACGGCTTAAGATTCGTGGGCATAATAGTGAATGGTATGCTTTTTGTATAAAGGAAATTGCATTAACATGAGATGGCGATGGACAAAAAAATTCAATGGAACTCACAATCTAGATAATTGCTAAAAATCCATTCGATGAATAAGGATGAAAGGAATGAATTAAGTTTTCAAATATTTATTCAAGATGGCCTGTTTTATTTGCAAGCCAACAGTAATCATTGTACGGTATTACACAGCGAACACATATATTGAAAGTAAACATTGACATAATAATATGATAATAGACAATCGGACTATCCTAATATTTAACGTATACTGTTGATTGCATTTTTAGTGGCCGTCTACGGTAAGCATTATCAGACAATACACGGTACTCCGGGTATGATAAATATATCTTCTACTAAATAAACACAATGCTGAATACATAGGCTACTACAGATAACTGACAACCAAAAACGAACACATTTTTAAACCATCTTATCAACGAATCAACACTACAGTAATTATATACCTTAATGTGATAAATTCTATTTTTATCATATTTACTGTTTATATAATATCGAAAAATCTAGAAATTCCGTTAAATTAATGGTCATAAATCATGAAACATTTTTAATTGTAAACTGAAAACAGTCGAGGCAAGCTGTTTATTTCAATAAATATTTCATAACAATAAAAATATTCAATTCAAAATTGTATGAAGCGATCATTGTATATCTCGTTATAAGGGGCAAGATAAAGTTTTAAACTAAAATGATTGTGCAAATATCATATACTCTAGTTTACAGGGATTTTTCAATTACAGTAAGTATTAGAAGGTGCCTTACGGCAAAATATAAACAGTCGTACTTGATTTTGTCTATCATTTTCCATGAGCCGGTGGACCTTTCTTGACCTATGACGACGGGGTTTCGGAAGAAACCCTTTGGACATGCATACATAAAAAATAAATTATAAAATCCTATTAATATTCTTTAAAAAAGCGAAAATTATTAAATCAAATTTATTGTTATCACAAAAAATAAAGTAATATATTGAGGAAATGTGCTCTTTGTGAATAATGAAAATCTTGACCGACAGTTCAAACTGCATGCTCGCGCAAAAACCAAAAATCAAGGTGTTGCATTTACTCTTGTATCAAACGCGAAGTCTCTCTTATGGCAAAACATGGATATTGCCATAGCAAGGTGAATTGAGATCGTTTGGTCGTCTGTCCAGTGTTTTAACTTCGTAAATAATTATTTAAGTTAATATTGCTATTAAGGTTTATCATATTAAAACAAGATTAAAGAAAAACAACCATTATCTACAAATAGCAAAAAAAGGTAACTTAAGACGTGCAAATGAATGAGGGAGTGATCTGGTTTCCTCCCTTCTTCTTTTGTCAACGCCTTGTCCCGCGAACAACCCTCTCTTATCTATTAAATGTGTACACAGCTATTCCATCCCTCCTCATGAAATTGTTGACAAAAATATTGACAATCATAAAAAGAACGTTTTTATTTCTAAAAACTATCGTACCATACTTAAGCAGAATGTAATATGAATTATAATTAAAAATTGATTTGAACAATAATGTAACTTTTCAAAGGTGTTATCTACTTAAATACAAAGATAACAGGGACAAACCAAGTGCATTGCCTCCGTTGTAATATACACTTGTACAAAGCCTTTCATTTTAAGAGCGAATCACATCATAACAAGACAATATACAGATATACATTATGATATCGTCATCAATACACATTTATGCAATCGCCTTAGAAAGGCACTTTTGTTTCGGAACCTATATCAACTTTATGTCACAATCTTGGACTTAAATGCGAGTTAATCATCGTCTGTTTAATTCATTTTCATTATTTTAAAAGCAAAAGGCAATTTCGATTTATCAGTAAAACTGTTAAACATGTGCAGTTTTCGAGAGAAGGTTATGAGTAATATCTAATAGATATTTAAGTATATTGGCCTTTAATACAACTTGTTCATCAGGTTTTTAATTCAATTTCATTATTTTAAAGGCAAAAAGGCGATTCTTATTTTCAGTAAGAATAACATATGCGCCATTTGCAAGGGGTTAAAAGCAATATATCTTAAATATTAATGGAGATTGAATTTAAATGCAACGTACGCACGTTTTTCTAATGATCAAATGGCGTTTTAAAGAATGCACCAAAGTAGCTTGGTGTTAAATATTGTGTATAATTACTAAATGTCACGAATCAACTAATTTCTGAATTCATTTTCTAAGAAGATTTCAAAAACCATCTACTCCTACAAATATGTAAATTGTAAGAATCGTTTTTATATTTAAATGGTAGGTGGAAAGCCAATCATAACACACTTAAATTTTGAGAGGGAGAAAAAATAATTTTAGATACGCATTCAAAATTCAAAAAAAGCAAAGAATATTACTTGTGGTCTTGTTTATTTTTATTACAGTGGAATATGCCAATTTAAGGCACCCTTCAACATTTGTGATCAGTCATTAAAAAACGTTTCATTTCGACAAATAAAAATGTTGGGGCTCTAAATCGGGCCAATATTCATAATCATTAAGAACTTGTTAACATTGTGTTTGCTTAACGAATTCAGAAGTACATTCATATACTCTCAAGTATTTGAGACATCCCTGTGTCATGAGATTAAGGACTCCATTTGGCTGTTACACGAACAGACACAAGTAATACATATCAAGTAAGATATTGTATGAATCGAATAACTTGAGTGTAAAACTGTGGCTTGAGCCTAATAGAAAGTTTGAAAACAAAGACTCCGCTTTGATGTACTCTTTAATTATTCATCAGATTGCCTGACAGACCGATTCATGATGTTCACCATTGCGATTTATACTTATCTCGACATCTCGGTAAAACCGCGGCTGATATATATTGTGTACAAACATATTTGCGGATAAATATTTTGGAAACGAAAAGTAGTCATAACATATTTTTGAGATTTTCATATAACATAATTTCCTCTTACTTTTACCATTATTTTGACAAAACTGATTGGGAGTATATTATTCATATTGAATCTAATTGACGTCATAAGTTTATTTTTACCATATAATACCTTAATACGGAACTCTCCTTAGCGAAAGCGGTTAAGCAATCAATTTGAAGTAACTTTATATTTACCCGTGTTTAAAGCCTACCGCATGGGAAATAATATTTGATTACACTGTTACAAACAAAAGCGGAAATAAATTATCATTTCCACAGAACTCTGCTTGGTTAAGAAGCATCAATTCATTTTCTCTGTATATTCGCAGGCGATTTACGGTGCCTCACGGTCTCATAGAAACACTTAATCCATTTAGACGGACATAATAGCCAGCTGAAAGCGAGCTTATATGAGCAAAAGTCGCTCGTTATTTGATACACAAAATTTGCTTCTGACAGAGTACGGACGTAACAAAAGCACTTTAGAACTATTATGAGCTCTGTAGCTAGCTTCCAAAAAAATAACCCAATGTCAATTTTCAATAGTTACTGTCGTATCGAGGATTTTCATTGATATCTACGGCTTTGAGGCATTCTGTATTTTTGACTCAAAGTGTCGAACACATCTTGACGGATAATAATCTCATCGTTTTTCGGATACGCAAACAACTACAATTATGGGTAAGTTTGTTTTATATCTGAATGCTAATTTCAATATGCTTGAAGCATTGCAAATGTGCAATGGCCATTCACAGGCCAATTCACCATTATGGTCTACTTCATTTAGCAAATAGACTACTGGTACATTCCCGAAATTGATAATGTGTATGGTATTTGTATTAATCAACCAGAAAACAAAATAACTACGTCACATGTGTTATGTGGTGAAACGTGTTTAAATTTGCACATATGTAGTTCACACTTATACCGTGTATTTTTGAATGGATGCATGTGACATATTTTGGACGGGTGGCCTTTGATAATCATTACCATCCACTTGTCATCTCTTATGGCTGTTAGAGTGCCCTCAATCGTTTTCTCTTTGTTTTTAGTTGTAAACTGGTGTTAGTGTATTTTCATCAATATGTCTTTGAATGAATCGAATTAGATTTTCAGATTGTATTTAACAATCTTAAGAGTCTTTAAGAGTAATAATTTCTATATCTAAACAAAAGATACTATTTTACCAGATCACATAGTTGTTTTAATATGCTTGACTTTATGAGATGAAACAAGGAAAAAAGCAAGTTTTAAGGAAATATTTGTAATATTTCCGTCATCATCTTATAAACTTGTGTAATGAATGATACAAAACTTAAATAAAAACGTGTATGTTTGCCAATCTATATTAACTTTCATTGTAATCATATCAATACAAATGGTAGCACTTAAAATACAAAAGTGGGACATAATGTGATATTCAGCATACTTTATCCGTTGAGCATTTCAGTGCCAGGGTAAATTTGCAGAGGATGATATTGATAATTACCGGTAGGCTTACGTTACCGCATACCCAACATGTATTGATAAACTTTACTTCAATGTCAATGCAATCTGTGTTTGTTGGCTTGAATATCTTTCATTCATGGTCTGTTACAATATTATTCGTGTGTCTTTAAATTATCGTTGAAACCCTAGTTTGACCCATAAGAGCAACATATCAAGGATTTTTGACGTTAGAGGTGGCCTCAATCGAAGGGTAATTCAAGTCTAGTTTTCGTATAATTAAATTTTGCCAACCCTCCCCAATAACAAAAACATTGGTTCATATCAGTCAATAATGGTGTATTTTAGTGTGCTTGCGTCGCCCTATAGATAGGCTTTTGCATTCCGTTATATTCCATTTGTCAGATGAGTAACACAGTGGGTCGATCTTTGGTATGTTAGCTTGCTTTCTTCTAACAAGATCACTGTACATTATGGCAGCTGGCTGAGCTAGTCTCTCTACTTTCATCGTATTTTCAATGAAGACGTCAAATTACCCATTCATTTGTGAAAACGCTAAAGCAGATTCCCGGTATCTTCGATATTTACTCGTCAGTAAATGAAAGCCTTTTGCGTGACAAAAAACTTAATGATGTTTCTGGATTTAGTGCCTCTTCATTTCTCTCAAAATTTCAGACTGAGTAGCAGGCACTTCAATGTGTTTGGTAAATACCTCCAATGTGCTGTGTAAAGCAAAAACAGTTTGACGCACGTAGTGCTTGGCTGGCCCTCGATTTAACTTTGCATTGCCCTTTTTCCTTTTTATTTTTGTTGTGTTACTATTGAGATATTATTCGTGACTTTTATTCAGCAGGAACAAGAAGTTTGACCCCAAAATTGAAAAATATTAAGACATATACACACAACAAAAAACAACAACAACAACAGCACGAACAACAAAAACATACTTTTTAAGCGGTAAATGAGGTGGTTTAGCAACTTCATTCAGTTGCAAAATTCATGTAGTTTCTAGTATAAACTGTCATAGAAATATTAAATAAATGGTCTCCAGAAATATTATGCCTAACAATCAGTGGCAAAGATTCTCTTGAATTTCATTTACTATTTTTTTGAAAGATACTAATGTTCTTAGAAAAAAATAATTTTAGAATCGATATGCAAGTTTTTCTGTATGATTCAATTTCATGATTTTAAAAGCCAAAATGGAAAATGCAGTTTTTCTGTAAAACTTTTGAATATGTGCCGTTTTCGTAAGGCTTAGGAACAATATCTTTTGAAACATTCAGGGGATTGGATTTAAATGCAACCTACGCGCCCGCCTAAAATGGTCAAATGACGTTTTAGAGGATTTGATGATGGACATTGTGCAATATTACTCATAATCTCAAAATATTTAATTTTGGATTTTTATTTAATCTATCAAATTTTAAAAACATATCATATTGTATGAATGTTGAAATTAAAATCATAAAGCAATATTGTTGGTGAGAGTAAAACAATTATATAGATTCTCATCTAAAATGTAAAGAAAAGTATAGAAGAAGAAGAAGATCATATAAACGCGTTCATTGGTATATTCATATTATTTCAGGCACTGAGATTACTGACATCATTAACTCTTTATAACCATAACATTGTGTAACATGAACAGACACATTTAATACATATCAAGGAAAATAATGTATTACTCGAATAATGTGGGATTAAACATTGGCTTGACCCTAGAAACAGCAAGAAAACAATACCTCCGCTTTGATGTACTGCTTAAACATTCATCAGCTTGTCTGACAGACTGATTCATGATGATCGTCGTTGTAATAAGTACATCTCCTGACATCTCAGTCAAACGGTGGCTGATCTGTTTTGTGAACATTCGTATTTGCTGAGAAACATTTTAAACATAAAGCAATATAGTATTTTCACTTTTTGAGAATGTTCAAATATTGACAAACGAATAGCGTATTTCAATAGCCAGTTATTCACAGCGAATGTTCGAGTGCCATTCACAGGATAAGATGCTACTTCCCCCTCATTTAGAGAATGTTTTGACAATATTTGTTAGAGTAGCACTCTCACAGAGTGGATGTAAAGTTGTAAAAACGGTCAAATTTTAAAAGTGCTGCTTAAATGGGTGCCTTATCTCATTTATAAACACAAATAGCAGAAACTGTGTTTACCATTATCAAAAGACCTGAAAATATAGAATTCTCTGTAATATCGTAAACGGTTCAGCCACTTTAAAATTAGTTTGTATTGTATCTTTTTAAAGCATATCGCCTATGAAATAATATTTCATATATGTTTTATCACAAATGGAAAGAAATTGCCAGTTCAATAGAACGCTGTTTAGTTTAGAGGAATATCTGCATTTTCTCCTCATATTCGCGGTACGATTTACGGTGCCTCGTGGTCTGATAAAACAGCAAATCCCGTTTAGCCGAAACAAACAACGAATTCTTATATATATGAGCAAAAGTTTTTGTTAAGGACGGAATTCACGCGAACCAAAACCACTTATGGACTGTTAGGCACTCTGTAGCTAGTAATGCAACAAAGTAACCCAGTGCAAATTTTCGATAGTTCCTGTCGAAACGAGGAGTTTCATTGATAGCTGAATTCCATTTGTAAGCACAAAGTGTCCAACATCTTTCCGGATATCTACCTTACCGTTTTTTGGATACGCAAATCTCAATATGGGTAAGTTTGTTTTTATGAAAGCTGATATCGATATATGATAAGTATCGCAAATGGACAATTACCAATCAAAGCCTATCATTACCATAGTGTATTATATTATGCATAATTATGCATAATTAAATAGTATCTACCAGCTATTAAATATCTTTATATTTTAATGACTACGGTGGCATACTCACAATTGACACATTTCTTTGACCGATGACCATTGATTAAAATTTCAATTCCTTTGTCATATCTTATGGATAATACATTGCCCTATATCTTTTCACTGTCGTTTTACGTGTGAAACTTTGTAAGTGTAGCTTCATCAATATGAATGAATTTGATTCGAAATAAGACAATTTGATTAAATCGACTTGCATAATTGCACATTTTATTCTTGTTATAAATATATACGTTTCGATTTGGTTTAAATTTACAGCTTGAATCGAACAACCTTAAGAATCCAAATTAAATACTATGTGTTTTATATTTAAAAGAAGCGTAATATTTGACACAATTATATAAGTGTAATAATATTTTTGCTTCTATTATCTAAGAGACTGCAATCTGTTTGTTAAGGAAATATTTGTTACAATCCGTCAGCGTATTCTACATTTGTGAAATAAATGGTACAAAGCTTAAGAAAGGTAAAGTCTTGGCAATCTCTTTCAATTTTGATTGTAATAATAAATTGATAAATACAAATTGTAGCAGTTGAAGTAAATAATGACATACAGTGAGATAAAATAAGACTCAGCATATATCGGTAAGCATTTTATCGCCAGGGCTAATTTCCATAGTTTCATCAGGGAGATACTTATAATTACCAATAGTCTTTTGACACCGCATACCCAGTATGTATTGATAATCCATATTTTAATGTCAATTCAATCCGAGTTATTTTTCGCTGTTGGTATGTCAGAATTCATTCTGTGTCGTTAGAGGTGGCGTAAATCGGAGGAACAACTCTTGAGTGCGACACCTCTCCATAGGAACAAAAATGCTTTATCTGAATTCAGACAAATATGGTTTATTTTGGTGTCATTGCATCGCCCTATGGATCGGCTTTTGCATTTTATTATACTCTGTTCATAAGGAGAGTAACAGAATGGGTCGATCGTTGGTATTCTAGGTTCCAAAAAGATCACTTTAAACCATGGCAGTTGGACTAGTCTCTCTAATTTCATCGCATTTTCAATGAGGACGTCAGTTTGCCAATTCACTTAAGAAAACACTTACACACTAGCCTCGTATCTTGAAAGTTTAACCCTCAGTATAGGAAAACCTGTCAATTTGCGTGACAAATAACTGAGTGATGTTTCTGGATTTCTTGCCTTTTAATTTACTTGCTAACTTTTAGACTGAGTAGGAAAACCATATAATTTGTTTTCCTTTCTATTTTCATTGTGAACCTATATGTATATCATTAATGGTTAGAATTTATTAATTCGGCTTAACACTTCATCCAATAATTGGGTATGATATCACCTTTTGCATATATCATTGCACGAGGTATGCATTTGGGTGAACTGGCAAGCCATGGTGCATGTTACGTCAACAGCAAATTTAGATTCACGTAAACATCATAGGTTTATTAAAGGTTTGTTTGCTTGTCGACTCTTATATAAGTTTCGCAGAGGGCTATTAAACGCTAGCTTGTATATATCGTATTGTTTTATAAGAACGATATATGTTCATATGGTGTTTTTGTTTATTCTTGTATATATCGCTTAGTACCAATTGCCTATATCATGCTTTCTTGTGAACAAGGCCCATTATTATTTTTATTTTAAGAATTCGACCTCAACTTTGACATTTGGAGAAGTCTGAAAAATTACAGCCATTGTTGTGCCAATTTTAAACATATCTAAGGCATTTATCAACTTCTACAATTTGCTGCCTATAGCTCGATTTTTTGCAGCCAAATGAATTAAACCAGTTTAGTCTTTGGTTTGACTAAACTTCTATAAATGCTTATTTATTGGTCAAATTGTATACGAAAATCACTACTTACAAATCAAATCGTTAATGAGTCAACATATATCACAGGTTTGTACAATTGACTGCTGGATACTAACATGAACTAAGGGTATATCATGACAAACGCAGTTTTGTCTAGAATTCATCTTTTCTGCAATACTATGCATACATTTACAAAAGCATCTTCCTTGGCTACCAAATAATGCGATCAATATCAAAATGTAATATTATTGGATTGATGGTAAACAATAGCATCTTCAAGACATCTTCCATCAATCATCAATCTTCAAAAATTTCAAAAGATAGTTCAAATTGTATTTGGCTGTTCTTGTATAATTGGTATACTTCTCAGGCATTCAAGTAAAATAACCTCCCTTTATACTTCAAGATTCAATGTTACATTGATGGATTTGTAATACAATTTTAATACGAAATATTATTAAAAATTCTTTGAGGTAATTCAATTATGCAATTTTCTGATTATTGATATATCCTTCAAGTAATATCTGACTTAGAAGACTTTGTTGTGAATATATAAAATGAATAACGAGTCTCTTGCATTAAGCCTGTCATCTTTTTCAAACCACTATATTCTAGAAATGGTAAGAATTTGAAATCAACATTAAGACGATAACCTAGTATTCCCTAGTATTCCTATGTCTTTATGTCATTGTTTAAACGCAGTGCACTATTATGGAAAACAATCCTCTACCGGAATTCGACATGCCGCACTAATAGGTCCTAATAAAGCAACTTATCAAGTAACCCATACTCATGTTAACTGCTTGGTTAAGAACTATTGTCCGGTAATAAAATTACAAGACTTATTTAATTACCATTTAAAATTTGAAGATTACGATTCTCGATCAGCACTAAACGCATTCGCTTGGTATACATACTTTTGAGGAAATGCTCACGTGAACAATTTGGTTCTTGACATCAGAAAAAATGCATTAATGTCAACAGGAAGGTGCATTATATACGAATAAGAAACGAAACAGCTATCTTGACGCCAGTATTCCATCTGGGTGAACAATCCTGTATCTGTCCCCAAATACAAGTCATTTATCATATGACCTGTTCACATGATTACTTTCTGGGATTGTAACAATTGTCAAGAGTTTAGATGTCCTTCTTCGAGTTATTTAGTTCGTGCCATGATTTTTATGTCAAATGGACATCCAAATGTAGATGAGGACTGTTTATGATATGAACCATAATGCAAAAAATATTCGAATCACATCATTTCAAATTTGCCCTTTTTTAACATGAAAATGTCAGGATTCAATTGTATTGAGATGTAACATTACTTTAAGTTTATTTAATCCGTTTCATAGATTTTAAACATTGACAGCTATCATTTCAGATGAGGTACTGATATGTTGCCTTTTAATGACAAACTAGTACTTTTTGCAGTAGAAATGAAATGGACAAACCAAATGCAAAATATTCATAAAGACCACGTATCTTTGGAATGTTGTGTATCCCTTGGCAATTTATTGCAGTTGAATAAGGTTCATTTCAATACCAACTGGAATGTATTGTAATGTATCTTTTAGGGCATAATTTTTGTCTGAATTTTGATAAAACGATGCAATGATCAAGTATTCATCGAATTTCCATGGTTTATACCAAACATCATATTTTGAAACAAACTCGATCACTTATTAAACTTTAAATTGACAATATTCAATACGCAACAAAATACATAGCCTACGTCGTAGAAATAAAGATGGGCGTGATCTGCTCGTCTATCTTCTTTTCTTGCCAACGCCTGTACCTACGAACAGCAAACATACAAGAGAGACTGAACGGGCAATGCCTTACAGGCACTTCAAGAACAAGGCGGAAGAGAGAATGAACGGGCAGTGCCATACAGGCAATTCACGAACAAGGCGGAAGAAAGACTGAACGGGCAATGCCTTACAGGCACTTCACGAACAAGGCGGAAGAGAGACTGAACGGGCAATGCCTTACATGCACTTCACGAACAATGCGGAAGAGACACTGAACGGGCAATGCCTTACAGGCACTTCACGAACAAGGCGGAAGAGACACCTAACGGGCAATGCCTTACAGGCACTTCACGAACAAGGCGGAAGAGACACTGAACGGGCAATGCCTTACAGACACTTAACGAACAAGGCGGAAGAGAGACTGAACGGGCAATGCCTTACAGACACTTAACGAACAAGGCGGAAGAGAGACTGAACGGGCAAGGCCTTACAGACACTTAACGAACAAGGCGGAAGAGACACTGAACGGGCAATGCCTTACAGACACTTCACGAACAAGGCGGAAGAGTGACTGAACGGGCAGTGCCTTACAGGCACTTCACGAACAAGGCGGAAGAGTGACTGAACGGGCAATGCCTTACAGGCACTTCACGAACAAGGCGGAAGAGACACTGAACGGGCAATGCCTTACAGGCACTTCACGAACAAGGCGGAAGGGAGACTGAACGGGGAATGCCTTACATGCACTTCACGAACAAGGCGGGAGAGAGACTGAACGGGCAATGGCTAACAGGCACTTAACGAACAAGGCGGAAGAGAGACTGAACGGGCAATGCCTTACAGACACTTAACGAACAAGGCGGAAGAGAGACTGAACGGGCTATGCCTTACAGGCACTTCACGGACAAGGCGGAAGAGAGACTGAACGGGCAATGCCTTACAGGCACTTCACGAACAAGGCGGAAAAGACACTGAACGGGCAATGCCTTACAGACACTTCACGTACAAGGCGGAAGAGAGACTGAACGGGCAATGCCTTACAGGCACTTCACGAACAAGGCGGAAGAGAGACTGAACGGGCAATGCCTTAGAGACACTTCACGAACAAGGCGGAAGAGAAACTGAACGGGCAATGCCTTACAGGCACTTCACGAACAAGGCGGAAGAGAGACCGAACGGGCAATGCCTTACAGGCACTTCACGAACCAGGCGGAAGAGAGACTGAACGGGCAATGCCTTACAGGCACTTCACGAACAATGCGGAAGAGAGACTGAACGGGCAATGCCTTACAGGCACTTCACGAACAAGGCGGGAGAGAGACTGAACGGGCAATGCCTTACAGGCACTTCGCGAACAAGGCGGGAGAGAGACTGAACGGGCAATGCCTTACATGCACTTCACGAACAAGGCGGAAGAGACACTGACCGGGCAATGCCTTACAGGCACTTCACGAACAAGGCGGAAGAGACACTGAACGGGCAATGCCTTACAGGCACTTCACGAACAAGGCGGAAGAGACACTGAACGGGCAATGCCTTACAGACACTTCACGAACAAGGCGGAAGAGACACTGAACGGGCAATGCCTTACAGGCACTTCACGAACAATGCGGAAGAGACACTGAACGGGCAATGCCTTACAGGCACTTCACGAACAAGGCGGAAGAGACACTTAATGGGCAATGCCTTACAGGCACTTCACGAACAAGGCGGAATAGACACCTAACGGGCAATGCCTTACAGGCACTTAACAAACAAGACCAAACGGACATACAACTTGATATACCTAATATCATTTAAGGAGGGAATCGTAAAATAACAAGAGACAATGTACGTATACAAATTAAAATAGCATTATCAATACACGTTTATGATATCGCCTAAAAACGGCATTTTCATTTTGGAACCAACATTAAATTTATATCCAAAGTAAAGACTAAAATCCGGATGTTTATCCTCTTTTATATTCCGTTTCATTATTTCAATGCAACATCGGCGAATTCTATATTTCAGTTAGACTAACATATGTGCCGTATTCGAGAGGGTTATGAGCAATATCTGTTAAATATTTAAGGAGATTGAATTTAGATGCAACGCACGCACGCTATTCAAATGAACCAATGGCGTTTTAAAGAATGCCCAATGTAGCTCGGCAAAATTACTCATTGTCACGAAAACATTAGTTTTTGAGATTCTTGTTTTTGAAGATATTGAAAAACATAAAACCGTAAAAAGCATATTGTATTTCCAGAGACCTGATGTTAATGGTATGTTGCAATTAAATCAGAAAAAAACTAACATTGTGAGAAAATAAATTATGATCTGAAATTAAAGATAAAGAAAAAAACGTTCTAGTGGACTTTTATATTTGATATACATGTATGCATTTATGTTGAAGGGATTAATTTTAGGCGCCGTTTCACGTTTGGGAATAAACATTAAGAAAGCTTTATGAAAACATTCACTTTGTAAACAAGTTGGGGCTCAAATTTGGGCCGATATTTATAATTAAAAAGAACATGTTAACATTGTGTTTGCAGATCGATTACATTCTTACATTCAGGCATTTGAGACCTCATTTGCACAAAGAGAGTGGACTCTAATTGAACGTAACACTGTGCAACATGAACCGATACATGTAATACAAATCAAGGAAAAGCTCGTTAAAATCATGTAACTTGGTATTTAACTGTACCTTGAACCTAGTAGCAGCAAGAAAACAAAGATCCAGCTTTGATGAACTTGTTAAATATTCATGAGATTGCCTGACAGTCTGATATGATGGCCACCAATGCAATTAATACTTGTTTCGAAATCTCAGTCAAATGGTGGGTAACCTATATTGTGTATATAAATATTTGCGGGGTTATACTTTTAAATAAACAAGTTTCATCATAGCATGTTTCTGATAACTTTAAAATATTGACAATACTTACTGCATATATTAAACAGCCGGTTTTTAGTAGCGCGTTTTCGAATAATAATTGCATTATACCATACGTAATGTCCACCTCACTATACTCGCAATTATGACACGAGTAATACGTAGGTAAATAATATTTAATGGATTCTTACATCAATTCATTTATAGAAAGATGTTACACTTTCACAGAAACGCTTTTATCGAATCAACGTTAAATGCTTGTTCTCCCCCAACATAAGACCCGAATATGGTAACCCTTAAACCGTAAATGGTTAATAAATCACTTTGAAGTTTCTTTATATTTTGCCGTTTAAGAACATTCCATTGCAGTATTAGAAACAAGAACGGAAATTAGTTGTCATTTCCATAGAATGACGTTTGGTTTAGTAGCATTACTTCATTTTCTCTTCATATTCGCAGATGATTTACGGTGCCTGGTGGTCTCATTAATTAAGGAAATATTGCCTAGCAGAATGGAAACACATATATATAAATGAAAAAAGTCGATCATCATTTGATTATGGTAGTTGTTGTGTATAGAGTACGAACGTCCATTTTCGATAGTTCTTGTCGAATCGTGGATTCACATTGATAGCTGTGGGGTTTAAGGCATTCCGTATTTTTGGCTTGGACAAAAGTGTCTTTACGAAATAATCTTACCGCTTTTCGGATACACATCTGAATATGGGTAAGGTTTTTTAATATTAATGCTACTATCGATATACAATTTGTATAGCGAATGGTCATAATGTATTTGATTATTCATATTTTGTGTTTACGGTTTATTGTATCCTGCTTCAATTAAATGATTACTGGTGTAATAGTATGTTGAAATTGAATCTTAAAACACCTACATTGTTGGTGGGAGTGAAACAACCACATATTCTCATTCAAATGTAAAGAAAGGAATATGACTAATGGGCATTTAAAGGGTACACAAATATAAAATATAACCAATGTTAAGTTATAAATAAATTGTCTTCTGAGGTTATAAAAACAATTTACAAAAAATATTCTATCGGTTCAAAGTCATACGTTTTATATTCAAACATGATTGTAAGACCCAAATACGGAAATCTCTTTATCGTAAACGGTGTATAAATCACTTAAACATTAGTTTAAATTATTTTTATTTTAAGCAAATTGCCTATGAAATAATGTTTCATGCATTATTTGTAATAAAAGTGGAAATTAATTGTCATTCCCATAGAAAGCTGTTTGGTTAAGACTCAGCCATATTCGCAGACGATTTACGGTGCCTGGTGGTCTTATAAATTCAGTAAATCCGTTTAGACGGACATAATAGCCAGCAGAAGGCGAACTCTTATATATGTATGAGCTAACGCTGATCGTTATTTGATACACAAGACTTGTTATGGACGGAGTTGGTGCGTACCAAAACCACTTTAGAACTATTAGGCGCTCTGTATCTTGTATTACAAACAATAACCCAATGTCAATATCGATAGTTCCTGTCGAGTAAAGAATTTTCATTGATACCTGCATTTTGTTGGTTAAGCTCAAAGTATCGAACGGATCTTTACGGATATTAATCTAACCGTTTTTCGGATACGCAAATCTCAATAAGGGTTAATTTGTTTTATAAACAAAAGCTGATATTATGATAGGCATCGCAAATGGTCAAATGCCATTCAAAGGCCTATTATGGCTTTAGTGTATTTTAGTATCCACTATTTATTGAATAACTTTAGATTTTAATGATTAGTGGTGCACACATAAAATGGACAACTTTTAAGTAATTTATTACATTCAACAAGAAAACGAAAATACAATGGCAAAGATGATTCCGTGTATATGAGATGCACGTCATATTTTCGTGAATTTGTATGATTGATTGCATGTTACATATCTTGAACCGATGGTCTTTGATTATGATAATCATTCGTTTGTGAACCTTTGTAAGTGTATATATTCCCATCATTATACACGATTAAAACTTTTTTCCAAATGAGAAAATTTGATAACTCGACTTCTATCGATTAGCATGTATTGTTGACTGACTATAACTTATATTATTGTTTAAAAACAGAACTGAACACTTCGATTTGGTTCAAATTTACAGCTGGTATTGAACTACGTTTAAAATATCTCAGAGAAATATTCTATAAATTATTTTAAAAGAAACGTATGTTTGACACAATGTTATAGGTGTGGTAATATGCTTGACTTATTAGATAAAGTACGGCAAAAGTGTATGTTAAGGAAATATTTTAAATAATCCTGCAACGTATTCTAAATTTATGTAATGAGTGCTGACTTGATTGGTGCTTGCCTTAATTCATTTGTTAAATCATGTTACTCAAAATGATTGATAGATTCAACGTCATAAGTTTGATATTTCAGCATGATAATAAGACCGTAGTATGGAATTCTCTACATCGTAAGCCGTCAACAAAAGACTTAAGAACTAGTTTAGAATGTGTATCGTCTATAAAGTGACATTACCTGCATTACTTCAAACAAAGGTGGAAATAATTTTAATATCCAAAGAACGCTGTTTGGTTTAGAGGCATTCATTTTTCACTACACATTCGCAGACGGTTTACGGTACCTCGTGGTTCCATAATAACAGTAAATCCGTTTAGACGGACATTATAGCCAGCAGAAAGCGAACTTTGGTATATATATGAGCAAACGTCGATCATTAATTGATACACGAGAGTTGTTGTGGACGGAGTACAAACGTAGCCAACCCCACTTGAGAACTATTAGGCACTCTGTAGCTAGTATTAAAAAAAAACCAATGTCAAGTTTCGATAGTTCCTGTCGAGTAAAGAATTTTCATTGAAAGCTGCATTCCGTTTGTTAGGCTGAATTTTCCAACATCTTTACGGATTTTTTTCTTACCGTTTTCGGATACGTTAATCTCAATATGGGTAAGTTTGTTTTATTTATATATATGAAGGCTAATATCGATATATAATAATTATAGCAAATGGACAATTGCCATTCAAAGCCTGTCCGTACCATAGTGTATAATAGTATGCATAATTACGCATAATTAAATAGTATCCACTATTTATTAAATATTTCTAGATAAATAATTAATTAATCAATGACAAGGAGGCCAGTCACAATTGATATTTTATATGTATGTTTTCAATCAGAATATAAAAGAATACTCGCTAGCAAGGTCTCATATAAAAGAGATGTACTTCATATTTTCGTGAATTTGTATAAATAAAGGCATTTTACATTTCTTGGACCGATGGCCTTTGTTTAAAACATTCAATACCTTGGTCATATCTTATGAATTATACATTGCGCTATATCTTTTCACTTTCGCTTTTGGTGAAAATCCTCATTAATATGAATGCATTTGATTCCAAATAATGCAAGTTGATAAACTTCACTTACATCGTCTAACATGTATTGTTAAACTGACCATAATCGTAACGTTTATTATTGTTTTAAACAAGACAGACCATTTCGATTTGGTTTGAAAATACAGCTTGAATCGAACTTCCTTTGGAATCCCTATGAGCAACACTATATGTATTATTTTTTATTGGAAACGTTATATTTGACACAATTATATCGGTGTTATAATATGTTTGCTTTTATAAGATAAAAGACGGCAAAGTAAATGTAAAGGAACTATTTGTAACAATCCTTCAACGTATTCTACCTTTGTGAAATGAATGGCACAAAACTTAAAAAAGGTAAAGTCTTGCCAATCTCTTTCAATATTCATTGTTATACTATAAATACAAAGTGTAGCTGTTGAAATAATTAATGAGATACAGTGATAGTTTATCGCCAGGGCTAATTTCAATAGTTCCATTCGTATTGGTAGATTCTTATTATTACCAGTAGTCTTTCGTCAACGCATACCCAGCATGCATTGACTAAATCATACTTCAATGTCAATTCAATACGTGCTAATTGCCCTGAGTTATTTAAGTAAGAATTTAATCCACGTTAAAGGAGGCGAAAATCGGAGGAACAACTCTGGGTGCGAACCCTCTCCATAGGAACAAAAATGCTTTATATGAATTCAAACAAATATGGTTTAGTTTGGTGTTATTGCGTCGCCCTATGGATCCGCAATTGCATTCCGTTATACTCTGTTCGTAAGGAGATGAACAGAATGGGTCGATCGTTAGTATTCTAGGTTGCTTCCAACAAGATCACTTTAAACCATGGCAGTTGGACTAGTCTCTCTAATTTCATTGCATTTTCAATGACGACGTCAATCTGCCAATTCACTTGAGAAAACACTTCCGCACTTGCCTTGTACCTTGAAAGTTTAACCTTCAGTATAGGAAAACCTGTCAATTTACGTGACAAATAACTGAGTGATGTTTCTGGATTTCTTGCCTTTTAATTTCCTCGCTAAACTTCAGACTGAGTAGAGATGAATTTACTTTTTGCATTTATCACCGCATGAGGTATGCAGTGGGTGAACAGGCAAGCCATGATGCATGTTTGGTCAACAGCGAATTTAGATTCCGGTTCAATCACGTAAACATCATAGGTTTATTAAAGGCTTATTTGCTTGTCGACTCTTATATATGTTTCGCAGAGGGCTATAAACGCTAGCTTGTTTATATCGTATTGTTTTATAAGAACGATATATGTTCATATGGTGTTTTTGTTTATTCTTGTATATATCGCTTAGTACCAACTGCCTATATCATGCTTTCTTGTGAACAAGGCCCAGTTTTATTTTTTCTTAAGAATTCGACCTCAACTTTGACATTTGGAGGAGTTTGAAAAATTACAGCCATTGTTGTTCCAATTTGAAACATATCTTTGGGATGAATCAACTTCTACAATTTGCCGCTTATAGCTCGATTTTTTGCAGCCAAATGAATACAAACAGATTAGTCTTTGGTTGGGTTAAACTTCTTTAAATGCATATTTATTGGTCAAATTGTATACGAAAATCACTACTTACAAATCAAATCGTTAATGAGTCAACACATATCACAGGTTTGTACAGTTGACTGCTGGATACTAACATGAACTAAGAGTATATCATGACAAACGTAGTTTTGTCTAGAATTCATCTTTCACGCAATACTATGCATACATTTCCTTGGCTATGAAATAATGTGATCAATATCAAAATGTAATATTATTGAATTGATGGTAAACAATAGCATCTTCAAGACATATTCCATCAATCATCAAACTTCACAAATTTCAAAAGATAGTTCAAATGTGTATTTGGCTCTTCTTGTATGATTGATATACATACTTCTCAGGCATTAGAGTGTTTACCTCCTGTAAAAATAATGTCCCTGTATACTTCAAGATTCAATGTTACAGTGATGGATTTGTAATCATTTGTAATATACGGAATATCAAAATATTACTTAATTCAGTTATGTATGTATTGGTCTGATGATTGATACATCCTTCAAGCAATATATGACCTAGAAGATTTTGTTTTGAATATTTACAATGACTAACGAGTATTCTTGCATTTAGCCTGCCATCTATTTCAAACCACTATATTCTAAAACGGGTCAAAATTTGAAATCTATATTGAGACGATAGCCTAGCATTCCCTTGTCTTTATGCCATTCTTTTTACCCTATGCAATATTATAGAAAACAATTCTCTACCGGGATTCGACACCCCGCACTTAGGTCCTAATAAAAGAAGACACTTATCAAGTAACCCGTACTCATGTTAACTGCCTTGGTTAAGAACTACTGTTCGGTAATAAAATTGCTAGACGTATTTCGTAAAGTACGATTTAAAATATCAAAAGTATGATTCTCGCTCAGGACTAAACGCATGCGCTTGGTTTACATATCCTTGACGAAATGCTCACGTGAACGATTTTTTCCTGTAATCAACAAAATGCATTAATGTCAACAGGAAGGTGCATTATATTCGAATAAGAAACGAAACAGCTGTCTTGACGCCATTATTCCATTATCGGAGTGAACATTCCTGTAGGGATCTAACATCCACATTCTGTCCCAAAATACAACAAATCATTTATCAAATGACCTGTTCTCATGGTTTCTTTCTCGGATTGTTACAATTGTCAAGTGTTAAGATGTCCTTCTTCGAGTCGTTTTGTTCGTGGAATGATTTTATACCGAATGGATATCCAAGTGCCCATTTGGACTGTTTATGATATGAACGATGATGCAAAAATGTTCGAATCAATTTGCAGATTTTTTAAACATGCAAATGTCAGGATTCAATTGTGTATAGATGTCACATTATTTTAAGTTTATTAAATCCGTTTCATATATTTTGACATCTACCACTTAAATGAGGTACTGATCTGTTGCCTTTTAATGACAAATTTGTACTTTTTGCAGTAGAAATAAAATGGACCAGCCAAGTAGGAAAATTCATAAAGACGCCGTATCTTTGAAATGTTTTGTATCCCTCGGCAATTCAATGCAGTTTGATAAGGTTCATTTCAAAGCCAATTGGAATGGCTTGCACCTTTTAACGCAGTATTTTGTCTGAATTTTGATAAATACGAAGCTCTTCCTTTCTGCTACAATCAAGTATTCATCGGATATCCCTGGTTTATACACACATCACATTTTGAAACAAACTCGATCACTTATTCAACTTTAGATTGACAATATTTATGTTGTCTACAATAAGTAACATAATACGGAGTCTACGTCGTGGAAATGAAGAAGGGCGCGATCTGGTTGTCTATTTTCTTCTATTGCAAACGCCTTACAAACACTTAACGAACAATACCTTACAGACCTTTAACGAGCAAGGCATCACAGTCACTTTTAAAGAGGCTTTTAAAACAATTAACGAACAAGGCGGAAGAAATACCTAACGGGCAATGCTTTACAGGCACAGATTGTTTTATGTGAACTGTGTTACAATGTTCAGCAAATTTTAGATGTTCATCGCATCGCCTTGCTATCGAAACAGGCAGGCATACCGGAATTGATAGGGACCATAGATTTGGTTTATATTGTAAAAATGTTGTTGAGGATGAATATCATTTTGTTATCAAATGTCCATTGTATAGAGATATAAGAGAAGTGTATATACCATCTAAGTATTATGTTTACCCTAGTCTTCACAAGTTCTTTCTATTAATAGCTACAAAAAATGAAGAAATTTTGCAAAAATTAGCTATGTATTTGTATTATGCAGACAAAATTTAAGACAGTGTATCAATAGTTGATTAACATGTATGATGCCATATTAACAACTAATATTTTGTGAATTTTATGCTTGATCAACTCCACGTTGTTTATATGTATTTATGTATGCATATCTGTATATGGGCCGGAGGCCGGAGGCCTTCATACAATAAATAAATATTTGAATGTATTTGAATGTGATGTTCACAGCCGTCTATTTGATGTCATATTTACCAGATCCTTTCTCTTCATGTTCAAAATATTCTCTTAGACGTCATGTTCGTCAACTCATCGTTGGCGCCATGTTCTCAACCTCTTTAACTGTACGACAGCCAATTGTAAGTGGTATTGCACCACGGCCTACTGTATCCATGATTCATTTAAAAAAAAATCGATCGGAACTAAACGAGACAATAGAGTGAAAAGGGACTGATATTTTCATGATTGACTACACACACACGCACTCGTCTACACTATAAATCAAAACAACTAGGCATAAGTGAAGTTTATCACGCAAGTGGAAATACGACGTCAATGTTTTCTCTGAAAGAACCGCTGCATTAAGAGGTGACATGACGGTTCTCGTCTCGTTCAAGAACATCTTTATTTCTTTATATCATATCGGATATCAAAACCTACCAATTTAAAAAACACACAAAATAATATAAGACCTTTTCATGTTTGTCATGATTCTTAATAGTCAAAACTATTATTTCTTAGACTAGCTTCTTTATTTAACACTTTTAATTTTCGATTTACGTTTGAATATCTTTCAATGTCGTTGATGCCATCTGCACTTGTCATTGCCTAAAAAAATAAAACAATCTAGATAGAATCTTAGGGAACATGAAGAAGAATAAATGAATTAATACTATATAATAAATCGTCATTTAACATTCTTTCTTCTGATATTCAGTGAAAACGATTCCCTTTAATTGCATGT
Organism: Mya arenaria; assembly: GCF_026914265.1. Lineage (NCBI taxonomy): Eukaryota > Metazoa > Mollusca > Bivalvia > Myida > Myidae > Mya > Mya arenaria. The sequence goes on along the minus strand of NC_069133.1, from coordinate 49,242,571 downwards.
ACGTATTTCATTAAAAAATAACGTCATTTTAACTAAATTAAAGAATCGAAATGCAAGCTGTTCTATTTAATTCAATTTCATTATATAAAAACTCACAACTGCAAATTCGATTTTTTAGTTTTACTTTTAAATATATATGTGCCGTTTTCGAGAGGGTTATGAGAAATATCTTTTAAATAATTAAGGAGATTGAGTTTTAATGCAACGTAGGCACGCTTCTAAAATGATCCACTGGCGTTTTAAATATTGATGGTGTTAAACATTAAGATATATTACTCAAAGTCTCGAAGCAATTGATTATGGAATTTCTTTTTTAGTTTTTTTTTCAAAAACCATTCTATTGAAAGAAAAGCGTATATATATTATACATTTTATCTTTTCGATTAATCATGTTAATGGTATATTGAAATTGAAGCTTAAAACACCTACATTGTTGACACCTACATTGTTTGTGCGAGTGAAACAATCACATATTCTCATTCAAATGTAAAGAAAGTAATATGATTCAGGAGCATTTAAAGGATACACCAATATAAAACATAATCAATGTTAAGTTATAAATTAAGGGTCTTCTTTGGTTATAATAACTGAACGGTAAACATTTGGAATATGCATAAAACAAATTAATTTTGACAAAATTGAGAAAGAAGATTGTAAGCTTATGCTATGCCTGGATTTTGTTACTCATTATAGATGTTTCTAATGATGCACATGTTGTAATTATTTTGTAGTTTGATCTTATCGTTATAATCGGATAGATATGGTGAAAGGTGAATGACATATATAAAAAGTAATAGGTGGTAAAATGCGTTTGTAGTATGAAAAAGGGGAAGAGCATGGATAGATCACATCATAACATTGTGTAACATGAACAGAAACATTGAATACATATCAAAGAAAATAATGTATGACTCGAATAATTTGGGAATTAACATGGACTTGAACCTAGAAGAAGCACGAAAACAATAACACCCTTTGATAAACTGTTTTAAAATTCATCAGCTTGTCTGACAGATTTGTTCATGATGATCATGGTCGTAATTAATACTACACATCCTTACATCTCAGTCAAACGTTGCCTCTTTTATGAAAAGCCGTATTTGCTATGAAATATTTTAAACATATAGCAATTGAATGTTAAGAACGTTTAAAAGGTCACAAAACAAATAGCATGCTTTGAAAAGCCAGGTTTTCACAGCGAGTGTTCGATTTATAATTGCATTATTTCCCTCACATTTTGAGAATAGTTTTGACAATAGAGGTTTGGATTAGAACTCTCACAGAATGACTGTTTTGACATTTTTTTTTGTCTCAGAATCAGCTGATTTTTGTAAAATCCCGTCCTGTCCAATGATAACTCACAATATAACAAGTATCAACTTCAACACGGCCGAATATTTCATTTTTTTTAAAGCGTTAACAATACTTTGAGCAATAAAAGCATGTATTGATCATCAATATCAAATCTGTAATCTAATAATTAGGCAGCCTCCTAATATTACTGAATTCCAGATCTAACACAAAAATTGGTTCTATTCAAGACACAAATAATATCAAATTGTCAAAACGGTCAATCTTTGAAAGTGCTGATTTAATGGTTGCTAATATTAAATCACTAAAACATTAGTTTAAATTGTGATTTTTAAAGCATATTGCATGTGAAATAACATTTCATGCATTATTTGAAACAAAAGTGGAAATAAATTGTCATTTCCATAGAAAGCTGTTTGGTTAAGACTCATCCATATTTTCAGACGATTTACGGTGCGTGGTGGTCTCATAAATTCAGTAAATCCGTTAAGACGGACATAATAGCCAGCAGAAGGCGAACTCTTATATATATGAGCTAACGCTGATCGGTATTTGATAAACGAGACTTGTTATGAACGGAGTTCGCGCGTATCAAAACCACTTTAGAACTATTAGGCGCTCTGTAGCTAGTATTACAAAAAAAACCCGATGTCAATTTTCGATAGTTTCTGTTGAGTCAAAATTTTCATTGATAGCTTCATTGCGTTTGTTTGGCTCAAAGTGTCGAACGCATCTTAACGGATATTAATCTAACCGTTTTTCGGATACACAAATCACAAAATGGGTAAGTTTGTTTTATATATGGAAACTTGTATCTATATTTAATAAGCATCGCATATGACCATAGTGCAGTTTAAGGTTTGCACTATCTAATAAATAGGTATTGATTTCAATGACTACCGGGTCACACCAACATTGACGATTTCTATGTAATTTATTACATTCAACCAGATAACAAAAGGTTAGTCGCAAACATGGTATTATGTAAAAAAGAAGTACGTTATATGTTCGTGAATTTGTGTAATTAAATTCGACATATCTTGGGCCGATGACCTTTGATTATAATAACCATTCCTTTGTCATACCTTATAAATAAAACATTGCCCTTTATCTGTTTACTGTTCTGTTTTGTTGCGAACCTTTATAAGTGTATCATTATCAGTACGAGTGAATAAAATTTGATCCCAAATAGGACAATTTGATTAACACGAATTGCATCGATTAACATGAATTGTAAAACTGAGTATAACCGCAATTTATTTAATTCTTTTTAACCAGAACATAACATTTCTATTTTGTTTAAATTGAAAGCTTGTATTTAATTACTACTAGAATCTCTAAGAACGATATTGTGTGTATTATTAAAAAAAACCCGTAATATTTGACACAAAATAAAGGTATAAGAATAATATGCTTGACTTATTCCGGCAAAAGTACATGCTATTGACATATTTGTAACAATCAGTCAACGTATTCTTTTTTTTAAATAACTGATACATGACTAAAAAGGGTATATGCTCGGTAAGCTATTACAAATGTCATTTAACTATTATAAATACAGTGAGCTAACATTAAGATCAGACTATTTACTTCGGTAAGCATTTTATCCCCAGGGCTAATTTCAATAGATTCATTCGCATATGGCGCTACTGATACTTACGGGTAGTCTTTCGTTACGCATTTCAAAAATGAAGTGATTAATTATATATCTTTTGTAAATTAAATCCGTCTTTGTTTTAAGTATATTACGTTCGTGATTTGTTCGAATTTAATTTTGTGTCTTAACATTTCGTTGGATACCCAAGTAGGACCAATTAAATACACAGATCCATGTTTTGACGTTACATAATGCGTGAATCGGAGAAACAACTCAGAGTGCGTCACCTCTCCACGGGAACATGATGGTTCTTATCGACCAAATATGAGTTATTTTGGTATAACAGCGTCGCCCTGTGGATCCCCTATTGCATTTCGTTATACTCCATTCGTCAGGAGATAAACAGAATGGGTCGATCGTTGGTATAATATGTTGCTTTCAACAACATCACTGTAAATTATGGCAGTTGTGCTAGTCTCTCAGATTTCATCGTATTTTCAATGAAGACGTCAATTCGCCATTTCATTTGTAAAAACACTAAAGAGGTTGTAACGAATCTTCGAAGTTTAGGCCTCAGTAACGGAATACCTGACACTTTGCGTGATACATAACGTAGTGATGTTTCTGGATTGAATGTCTCTTAATATTTTCACTTAACCTCAGACTGAGTAAGAAAGCAATATAGCTTTTGTTTCGTTTTCATTGTTTGGTTGTAAAACTATTAAGATATAATTCATGGATTTATGGATCTTATTCTTATAATAGGCTTAACATTTATTACAATTAAGATTCCGGTTGTCAGGTTTTTGAGGGTTTGTTTGCCTGCAGTCTCTTATACATGCTACGCAGAATGCTATTAAACGCTGCTTTGGATCTATTGTAATGTTTTATAAGAACGAAAGAAAAATATATGTTCATATGATGGGTTTTGTTATATACACTGTTAAGTACCATCTGCCTATAACTTGCTTTTTGGTGAAGAAGGCCCGGTTTCAAGATCAATGAGTTGACCTCATGTTTGATAATTAGTGAAGTTTTAATAATGATAACCTTTCTTGTTCAAATTTCAAACATGTCTCATGCATTTATCATCTTTAAATTCGTTGGCCGTTTGCAGCTTATTCCTTCTCCAGCGAAATCAATAAAACCGCTTAAGTTTTAGTTTGATCAAAATTATCCAAATGTTTATTGATTGGTTAATATTTCTCCAAAAATAGCTACTTAATCATCATATCGTTTTATTGAGTCCACTACCATACTAATAAAATGTAAGAGACATGTTTATGTTTGACTGCAGATGAATAATTGTATGGCAAATCAATTGTTGAGAAGAAGTAAGGATGAAGAAAATACAGTAGATCAGTGTATGTCATGACAAACTGCAGTTTTGTTTAGAATTCGTATGTCATGCGGTGGTATGTATACGTCTTAACAAGCGTCTTCCTTGGCTATTTAATAATACAATCATTATTATGTGATGGTGTCTGAATGATGATCAACAACAGCACACGCAAATCTTCCACACTTTCACCATTCAGTATTAATCTTCATGAATTTAACGATTAAACTTTAAAGGTGTATTTGAGTGATCTCGTATGACTTATTTATTACTCGAGCATGCCAGTCTAGACCTTCTTTACAAATAAAATCCCAGTATATTTTAAGGATCAATTTAATGAAATTGTAATATACGCAATATCAAAGTATTACTTTGTGGTAATTCAGTTGTGTAATGATCTGCTAATTTATATACCTTTAGAGCAATATCTTACCTAGACGATTTTGTATTGAATAGATAAAATGAATAACTAGTTTCTTGCATTTAGCCTGGCGTCTTTTTCAAACCAATATATTCTAAAACTAGTTCGAAATTGAAAATATTAATATCAGTATAACATCAATATGAAGACGATAGTCTATAATTCCGCTGTCTTAAAGCCATTGTTTAAACCCTCTGCACTATTATGGTAAATAATCTTCTTCTGGGATTCGACTTTCCGTACTGAGTTCCTGAAAAAACAGGACACTTATCAAGTGGCACGTACTCTTGTAAACTGTCTTGGTTTCGGAATAGTGTCCGGTAATAAAATTACTATTTTCTAGACTTATTTCGTTTTGTACAATTATAATTTCAAGAGAAACATTTTTGCTCTGCATTAGACGCATGCACACGGTATACATATTTTTAACGAAATGCTCAGATAAACGAAATCCAATTCCTGATATATAATAAATTAATGTCAATAGGAAGGTGCATTATATACGAATAGAAAAACGAAACAGTTGTCTTGACGCCAGTATCCCATCATCTGTTCTGAAAATTTAAACTGACAGTAAAATAAGAAGGCCGAACAAACTCATTTATATTATGGCCGAACAGATATTAAACGAGCATGGCCTTACAGACACTAAACGAACATGGCCAAACGAACATTTAACGTACTTTATCTAACAACATTTAACGAGGGAATCAGAACTTCACAAGAAATTGCACACATACACATTAAAATTTCGTTATCAGTACACGTTTATGCTATCGCCTAAAAACAGCTTCTTTAATGTCAATTTAACGTCCATATTGAATACTAAAATTCAAGTATTCGCCCTCTTTTTAATTGAATTTCAATAATTGAAAAGAAAAGTCGGCGAATTCGATTTTTCAGTAAAACTATAAAATATTTGACGTTTTTAAAAATGTTATAAGCAATAGCTTTTAAATATTCAAGGAGATTTGATATAAATGCAACATACGCACGCTTTTCAAATGATCCATTGGCCTTTTAACGTATGCGACAAAGTAGCTCGGTGTTACATAGAGTGCAAAATTACTCTATGTCACGAAACAATTAATTGTGGATTTTTTAGAACAGTTTGCAAAACCTCAAATCGTAAAAATCATATTGTACTTTTAGAGTGCTGATGTTTATGGTATGTTGCAATTAAATAATAAAAAACTTACATTGTGAGATGTAGAAAGAAAAATAGATTATCATCTAAAATTAAAGAAAAATAAATAAATTTAGGTTCGCTTCACGTTTCTAAACACTAAGTAAAAAGTTTCATGAATAAGTTTTTGTTGTTGAAATGTTGGGCTTACATTTTGGGGGACATTCCTTATCACCGGGAACATGTTAACATTGTGTTTGCTGACCGATGTCAGGGATATCAGAGGTACATTCGTATACTCTCAAGAACCCATGTATACTAAGAGAGTTGACTCTAGTTGATCGTTACATTGTGCAACATGAAAAGACACATGTTATACAAATCAAGGAGAATCACGTTAAAATCGAATAACTTGGTATTTAACTGTACCTTGAACTTATTAGTAGCAGGAAAACAAAGACTCCCCTTTGATGTAGTCCTTAAATATTCATCAGATTGTCTGACAGACTGATTCATGATGACCGCCATTGCACTTAATACTTATCTCGACATCTCGGTAAAACGGTGTATGACCTGTTTTGTGTACATGCATATATGTGGAGAAATATTATGAAAGTGAAGAAATTTCATCATAACATATTTCTTAGAACATTTAGATATTGTCAAAACGAACCACGTAGTTTATCTGCCTGTTTTTCACAGCGCGAGTTCGAATTATAAGTGCATTATGCTATGCTCTTATATCAATTCATTTATAGAACACTTTACAATGTTACAGAAACTGTATTATCGAATCATCGTCATATGTTTGATATTTTCCCCATATAAGACCCTTATATGGTAGTTTCATTACCGTAAATGGTTAATCTATGACTTTGAAGTTACTTTATATTTTTCTGTTTCAAAGCATATTGCCTAAGAAATAACATTTCATTGCATTATTAGAAACAAAAGCGGATATAAATTGTCATTACGTTTGGAAGAGAATCATTTCCTTTTTTCTCATCGTATTTGCAAACCATTTACGGTGCCTTGTGTCCTCATGAGTTAAAAATGACATATAAGCCAGCAGAAAGGAAATACATATATTTATAAATGACCAAAGTCGATCATTATTTGATAATGATAGTTGTTGTGTACGGACTACGAACGTAATCCAAACCCTCTGTATAATTATAAGGCGCTCTGTTGCTAATATTACACATAAAAAACAGTGTCCATTTTCTATAGTTTCCGCCAAATCGAGGATAAACATTAATAGCTGCGGGTTTTTGAAGCTGCACTCTCACAGATTGACCAACTTTTTTTGTCTTAAAAAGAGCATTTTTTTACGAAAATATATGCAAACAAATGATATAAGATCATGTCAAAGATTTTCATATTTCCGTTCGAAAATTAATGTTGTATGGCTTAAACCGTTCGTAACGGTTTAAAAAATGCATAAAACATCTGTTTTTATATTTAAACAAAAAATCTGCGATCTGATTTTCTGTCACCAGAAATGCATTTTATATTTCAAAGACGGTACATACCATCCATATTATACTTGTATAATTTAAATTTGTGTTTTACACCAGTGTCCTTTGAGGTATATTACCATTTATTTGTCATGTCTTATGGGTGTTACATTGGCCTCAATCGTTTTCTCTATATTTTTCGTTGTTAACTTGTTAATGTATATCAATCAATATAAATGAATTAAATTTGGTTTCAAAGAAGATAATTTTATGAACTTGCCTTGCAGCGCTGAACATGTTTTGGTAAATAGACTATAATCGGATTTTTTAAATAAAAAGTAATTAATACTGGTGGTGTTTTCCCTTGTTCATTACACAATATTGTAATAGAAAACATCGCCCTCTAAATCCGCCTATGTGTTATACTCGTTTCGTCAGGAGAGAAATGGGTCGATCGTTGGTATCCTAGTTTGCTTGTAACAAGATTACTGTAAATTATGGCAGCTGGTCTAGTCCCTCTAGTTTGATCGTATATTCAATGAAGAAGTCAATTTGCCAATTCACACGTGAAAACGCTGTAGCAGTTGACTCGTATCTTTCTTTTCAGAAGCTTAACCCGAAGTAAAGGAAAAGCTCTCAGCTCGTCTAACTAATGCATCTGGATTTTCTGTCTCTTATTGTTAATACATAACGTCCGACTGTCTAATTAGAAAAGTACGTCAAAATCGTTTGACGAATACTTTTGTTGCACTCTGGACGGGCATAAGGCTTGCCCGCCCTCAACTTACTTAGGCTTGCACATTTCTGTTCTTTCTTTTCTTGGTTGTTTTATTTAAAGATGTCGTTCATGGCTATAGATTAAAATATTCGGCTTTACCACTCATCCATTGATAAGGTTAAGTACATTCTTTTAAATTTGCATGGTCTTGTAGCTTTTACGCAGAGGATTTCTCGAGCTGATCTCAAATAAACGCGTACGCCATTGACTTTAGAAACTCGCGTTTATATATATTGCGTTTTCTATGCTTATTTGTTTTCGACATCTTATACATGTTTCCATGAGTGCTAAAGAACAATAGCTTGTATTTACTGGACTAATGTCCAAACGAATGGCATACACAAATTCCTGTTAAAAATATTTTATAAACTCTCTTCTTTTAACAATTATTTTCTAAAAGACGATACCATATTGAATAAATTAATTGAATTAATAGTTCATTGCATTAATGCTGTTGTCTAATGCAAACCAAACCATTCTGAACCTAGTAATAATTTGGAAACAATATCCAGACGACAGCCTCTCATTCCGTTGCCTTGAAGCCAGTGTTCCTCCTGCATGAACGATTATTGAAAACAATCCTTCTCTGGGAGTCGACATCCCGCTCTAAGGTCTTTATAAACAAGACGCCAATCAATTAAAGCGTACTTATATTTACTGTCTTTTTGAGAAATATTTTCCAGAAATTAAATAACTATTTTCGAGCTTTGACTCGTTACTTAATCACTTAACTTTAATGCGACTATAAGTCACAAAATATATTTATTTGCAAGTACAAAATAAGTATAACCTAAGAAGGAACATTTCTGTTCAGCAATATTTGCAAGTTGATTGTACATTAACATATATTTAACGAATGATGACTATAACAAAATTACATTTTTTTTCTGACATGAGCAAAACTAATTTAAATGTCAAAATATTGTGGAAATTATCTGCAGCAATTCATTTGACAAAAACAGTTTTACGCATTGTTATTGGAACGCTTGTCTAGACACCAGTATTCAAACATTTTAAGCGAATTAAACCTGTAGGGAATTAAAATCCACACTCTACCCCTTTTATATAAAACCCCCCAATACAAATGAGTTCGTTCTTGGATGCAAACACTTTTCCAATGTTGATATAACTTTTCATTCGGGTCTTTTGTTCAAGCTATGACTTAAATAGACATGGATATGTGTCTGCTTGATCTGTTGATGGTTTATATTACTAAAGACAAAATGTTTGCAACCTTTCATATCTAACTAGCTGATTTTTAAAAATGCAGCAATTAACTATCAAAGCTGAATATTATAGTGTCATATCATTTGAAATGATTGTATTCGTTTTATACATTTTGTTCATAGTGACAATATCATTTAACGAGGGAATCACAACATTAAAAGACAACGCGCACGTATACATAAAAATATCGTAATTAAAACACGTTTATGCTATCGTCTTAATACGGCATCTTCATTTTGGAACCAATGTCCACATTGAAGACTAAATTGCAGATGTTTACCATCTTTTTAATTCAATTTCTTTTTCTAAAAGCATAATCGGCGATTTCGATAATAAGATAATAAGACTATAACGATATTTGCTTTTATTCGTGAGGATAATGAGCAATATCTGTTAAATATTTAAAGTTAAAGAGATTGGGTCTAAATGCACCGTTCGAACGCTTTTCAAATGATTCTATTGCGTTTTAAAGAATGCACCAAAGTAGTTCGGTGTTACATATTGTACAAAATTACCCCATGCCACACAACATTAAATTATGGAGGTTCTATTTAATAATATATTGAAAAGCATCAAATCGTAAAAAGCATATTGTATTTCTAGAGTTCTGATGTTAATTGCATGTTGCAATTAAATCATGAACACTTACATTGTGAGACAGAGAACCTTAGATCAGCTTCTAAATTGCAAGGAGAAGAAATAAATTTTCTTGTGGACTTTTATATTTAATATAAATATAAACATATACATAACTGTCAAAGGGAAAACTTTCAGAGACCGTTCCACCTTTGTTTGTGTTTGGACACAAATTCGGGACAATATTTATAATCAAACAGAACATGATAACGTTGTGTTTGCCGAACGATTACATTTGTACATTCGTATATTCTTAGGTATTTAAGACCTTATGTATACTGAGAGAGTTGTCTCTGGTTGATCGTAACATTGTGCAACAAAGCCCGACACTTGTAATACAAATCAAGGTAATACAAATCAAGGTGAATCTCGTTACAATGGAGTAACTTGGTATTTAACTGTTGCTTGAACTTAGTAGCAGCATGAATACAAATAATCCGCTTTGATGTAGTCTTTAAATATTCATCAGATTGCCCGACAGACTGATTCACGATGAATCGCCATTGCAATTAATATTTATCTTGACATCTCGGTAAAACGGTGCCTGACCTAGATTGTGTTCATGCATATATGTGGATAAATATTTTGAAAGTGAACGAATTTGTTCTTCACATATTTTTGAGAACTTTCAAATATTGACAAATAGAACCTCGTGTTTTAACAGGAAGTTATTCTAATCTAGTCTTTGACTTATAATTGCATTATAGCATTCAACGGATATGACAAAATCTACACCTCATTATGAAAACAACTATGACAATAGTAATAGGGAGGAACGTATTCATATTTAATGGGCGCTTACACCAATTCATTCATAGAAAGATATTGCAGAAACAGTTTTACTAAATTAACTTTATATGTTTGATATTTGCCCCATATAGGACCCTAAATCACTTTGGTGTTACGTTATATTTTGTCGTTGTAAAACATATCGCATATGAAAATAACATTTCACTACTTTATTATAAACAAAAGCGGAAATAAATTGTCATTCCCATTCGAACGACGTTTGGTTTAGGCGCATTCCTTCAATTTCTATTCATATGCGCAGACGATTTACGTTTTCTCGCGGACTGATATATTTAAAAGGACATATAACGTATAAGGACGTAATTTGATAATGATAGTTGTTGTTTACAGAGTACGAATATAACCAAGACCACTTTTTAACTATTTTTCGCTCTGTAGCTAATGTTACTCAAAAACCAATGTCCTTTTTCGATAGTTCATATCAAATCGAGGATTGAAAGCAGCGGGTTTTAAGGCATTTCGTATTTTGGGCTTAAAGTGTCGAACGCCTCTTTACGGATAATATTCTTACCGCTTTTCGGATAAACAAATTTCATGATGGGTGAGTTAATTGTATATATTAATGTTGCTATCGATATGCAAATTGACTAACAAATGGTCTATGACCAAAGCGATGTATTGTATCTACGGTAGATGAAATCCTTCTTTATTTTAATTAATAGTATCTGCTATTTGTTACATTTAACCATAGAACAAATGTACATTCGCAATTGTGTTATATAATGAAATGTGTTTTATATTTCAAATACGATACATACTCCTTTTCGTATACAATGTATTTGTATAATTGATTGAATACATGCTACATAGTTGGGACCCATAATTAACATTCCTTTGTCATGTCTTATGGCTAACGTTACCCTCAATCGATTTCTCTATACGTTTTTAACTTGTGTAAGTGTATCTTCATTAATATGCATTAATTAAATTTGATTTCAAATGAGACAATTCTCTTAATAAATAAATATTGACAAGATTATATTGGAGTAATAATGTACTTTCCTTTATTAGATAAAAGAAGGAAAAGAAAGCGTACGTGCAGAAAACAGTTGTTACTTCTGTCTCACATGTGCTACCCTTTTTATAGACAAATATATAAATACTAATGGTAGCAGTGCGTAAATTAGTAACTTAAGCCAGAAAAGATTTAGCATGTTTAATGACGTGCATATTAACACCATAATTGATTTCGATACTTGTAGTCGTTCCGGGAGAGTGTGCTTATTACCGGTAGTCTTACGTTATCAAATACCCAACATGTACTGATAAACTTTATTTCAATGTCAAAGTAATCCGTTATTGTTTCCACGTATCTCTCGTTGATGTTTTTTCCGACTTTGATCGATGTGCCATTATTTTATTTCCTCATACTTAAGACTGACACATTAGAAGGACAGATCCCAGAATTGACGTTATGGTTGGTATAACGTGCTGAAGCTTCACCCTCAACCAAAGAACAAAAAATATGAGTATAGCTGTCTTAAGTTGTTTCGTTTTGGCGTAATCATGTGGCCCCTCTGGATCCGTTAGTGTATCATACTCCATTCCTTAGTAGGGTAATGGGTCCATCGTTGATAGCCTAGTTTGCTCCTAACAAGAGCACTATAAAATATGGCAGCTGCTCTAGTCTCTCTAGTTAGATCGTATTTTTAATGAAGACGTCAATTTGCCCATTCACTTGTGAACACGCTAAAGCAGTTGTCTCGTATCTTCTTTTACAGAAGCTTAGCTTTCAATGAAGGAAAACCTATCAGTTATTTTTCTAACGTTTCTAGATTGTTTTATTTTTTTACACACGTTACTGCATACTGAGTAGGGATTTTGTTCGTCTTTTTGTTTTACAAATACTTTTGTTGTACTTTGGACGTGCGCAAGGCTTGACTAGCCTCAAAATACCTAGGCTTTGCGATTTTTTGCCCTTTCTTTTCTTGGTTGTTTAATTTTAAAATATCATTAATTGCTATAAATGTTTATTGTACTGTGAATATATTTGGCTTAACACTTTATCCATTGTAGGGGTGTTGTTTATCCTTTTATTCATTTTACTTTGCATGTTCGAAACGTTGGAGTCAATGGGCAAGCCTTGATGTTGAATAATTTCCTCGCAGACTCTCAAATAAACGCTTTCGTCCTACAACGCATTTAGTTGAGTAAATTGATTAATATAATGCGTTTTCAAGGTTTATTTTCTTTCATTATCTTATGCATGTTTCGCTGAATGCTGTGAAACGATACCTTGTATCTACTGGACAATTGTCAAAACTAAAATCGACATATACAAATCCCTATTTTAAAATCTTTGTTTTTTGTTTCATTTAGGCTGTCTTCTTTGTAAACTAATATTTTCAACAAAAAATACCATTTATTAATAAATATATAAAATAAATAACTAGTTCGTTGCATTTTATCTGTCGTTTATTGCAAACCACTATTTTCTAAACTTAGTAATATATTGAAAACAATATCCAGACGACAGTCTCTCATTCCGTTGTCTTGAGGCCAGTGTTCCTCCTCCATGGACGATTATTGAAAGCAATCCTCTGAGACTCGACATCCCGCACTAAGGTCGTAATAACCAAGACGTCAATCAAGTAACATGTGCTAATATTTACTGTCTGGTTTTGGAAATATTTTCCAAAAATAAAATAACTATTTTTGAGCTTTGACTCGGTACTTTATCGCTTTACTTTGATGCAAGTATCTGTCACCCACGATTATTATTTATAATTGTAATATTTTTTGAAATCTGATACTCATCTCAATTTCATTAAGATAGTGAATATTTTCTGTAGCAATACATTTGACAAAAACAGTACTGACGCATTAGTATCGAAACATTTGTATTGACGCCAGTATTCTATCATCTCAGTGAACAATCCTATAGGGATTGCACATCCAAACCCTGACCGTATTGATCAAGTAACCCGCACTCATGAGTTCTTTCTTGGATTCTTACACTTGTCCAGAGTTGAAATGACTTTTCATTCGAGTCTTTTGTTCATGCAATGATTGATTCACAAAAGACAGAACGAACATGGACTTTTCAATATGTTTAAACTAAAGGGTCAAGCCTTGTAGCAAAAACACTCGTAACAAACATAAGCTTTTATCAATGATTTTTTTTGTGTTTAATTAATAGCTACGTGGAAAAAATACCAGGTTAAAGAAGCGCCAAATATCGCACATATATTTTTTTCTGAGCCTTGATTTCATGTGTTTTGTTTTTGCTTTGATCGATAAGGTCAAATAAGTTGTACATAAGATGTTATAAAAATAATAAAAGTAATTAGCCTTCATATAATAGTATATATAGTTTGCGCCGTTCAAGTCACAAAGGCAATGGCCTCACAGGATTAACAACATATAAACATCACACATACCACAGATGCATTATTTTTTTTTATCAATACATGTTTCGATCAAATCTTTGAACCGGTCGGATAAACTGAACATCACTGGAGGTTTAACAAATTGAGTCGTTTAGTCGCGCACAATCTATCAGTCGAATACCGTTCATTTTAAACTTCGGAGTTCGTTGACGCCAAAGTTACCACATCTTGGCGATTAAAGAACACACTCCGCTGTACGGAATTGACATTTCTCAGTAAAACAATATTCATTTGTGTAGTTTCATCCTATATATGCATTTGATATCCCGCTTGCAAAAACTAATACAGCAAGGCACATGCCAAGTACTATCTTCTGTATGTAATTGACATCCCGCTTACAAACACTTCTACAGCAAGACATATGTCATGTATCAACTTCTGTATGCATCTGACATCCCGCCTGCAAACACTCATACAACAAGGCATGTGTCAAGTATCATCCTTTGTATGCATCTGACATCCCGCCTGCAAACACTCATACAACAAGACACGTGTCAAGTATCATCCTTTGTATGCATTTGACATCGGGCTCGCAAGTACTTATACAGCAAGACATTTATCATGTATCCCGTTCTTATGAATAAAAATGTTATTCAATGGTAAATACATATGTTATTGAGCTTTTGGTTTGCGCTAGAGTATTGTTTAAATATTTATCAGTCGTCCTAAAAGTATGCAATCATAAGTGAGCACATATAACGAAAAACATAAACAATGATAGGAAACACCACAAAGTCATAGGTTCTCCATGTTTGTGACACTGACAGAGGGAGACATTCTTTCAACATATAGGCTTTATTTTTTTTCTTCTAATTAAAAATATAAAAAATACAATATATTTCTTTTGCTGAATTATTTTGAACCCTTTTAGTCCATGCCCTGTATATTGTCACAGTTAATATAAAGCCGAAGTTAAAATTGTTAGACTTACGTATTAACTTTCAAGAATGTGTTACAATGAAAATCAAACAGATATTTCACACTACAAGAAACAAACAATGTTGGATAAACTTAATTTCACAGCCAAACTCAATTAAACAAATAACTCATAATCTAAAATGTTTCCTCAAATGAATTCAAATGCATTGGAATCAAAGCTTCACTATGCATTTCTACATTTCCAACTACAATTGTTAATACAGAAGAATTAGAAAAGATAACAAGAAAGTATATCCCGTTGTGTCCTTATTTGATTATAAAAGTAGATGTTTTCATTCAACTTCGTGAAGGAGTGTTGGTTTACGCAAATATTATGAACTGATTTAAATAAACAAGTAAGCAATTAAATAAAATTTAAAAAAATCTATGTCAGATACATGGGACTTTTAATAATTCAATCAAGATGCCTTTCTCTAAATAAAGATATAAAAACTCATGCCCATGAATTGTAACAATGTTTGCTTGAATCATTTTGTAAAAGTGTCCTTGTGTAAACCATATATACCTTAACACACGTGTTTAAAGTGACACTTGTATTCAAAATCAATACATACACATGTATAACAAACATAATTGTTGAGTGATAAACCTTAACTACATTATAAATAATGCATTAAAATTTTATGGAAAATATGAATTACAAATAATAAGCTAATATTAAATTACTGAACATGCAAAATCATTAAATGAGTGCTAAAAGATTTACTGTGATTTTCTTTCGTCTAATAACTTCAGCAATACCGTGTTTTTTGAACGTTTTGTTCAAATTAAACTCGGTGACCTTGAATAACCCCTTTTCGACATCTATTAATCCTTTTGGGTATATTAATATAATTGTATTAATTGTGGTTTATCTTATGTGGGAATAAGAGTGAACCTTTAAGTGCATCGTAGACGAAAATCACGCAATGCAAATGTTGATATATTATGTTCACGGCTTACGAATATTCAGGTGAAGTATTGCCACATATAGACAATACTATACCAGAGGTATAGAAATGATTCAGAGGCGTTTTATCAAACGAAACTGAACGATTATTAATGGCGCTATGCATATGTTTAAAGTTCGTATCTCTGAGCGACTAAGCCTAGCACCAAAAGTAGACAGAATACTTTGGGGAAAAATTACTGGCTTTAAATTCTGGCAGTTCTTGTTCATGATATAAACCAAATGAAGATAATCTGGCACCAAATCATAGTGTTTGGTTCATTTGAGATATTTTCGATGAGTGGTAGTTTAACCAATATAGTATTAAGTGGGCGAAAACTGCTCTGCGTTATAACATTGAGATTCAATTTAGAATAATTGTATTTTTATATTTATTCAAAATGTTAGAATAGCAATTAAATATGAATGTTTATTTAAAATATAAGGATACCAATGATTTTTTTTGTTATTTCGAAATGTTAGGATGCCAGTTGTATTTTTATGTTAATTCAAAATGTAAGGATGCCAATTTATTTTTATGTTTATTCGGAATGTTAGGATGCCAATTGTATTTTTGTGTTTTCTCGGAATGTTAAGAAGCCAATTGTAGTTTTGTGTTTATTCGAAATGTTAGGATGGCAATTGTAATTTTATATTTATTCAGAATGTTAGGATACCAATTGTATTTTTATGTTTTTTCGGAATGTTAGGATACCAATGATATAGTTATGTTTATTCGGAATGTTAGATACTAAATGCATGTATATGTTTATTCAGAATGTTAGGATACTCATTGAATAAACTGTGTTTAAAACGAAATCAGCAAAATATGTCTGTAGTTTACATTGTTGTTGACCTTCCCACTTTTACATTATTGTTATTTATATGTATCATGAAAAATTCTGAATAAAACTTATGACTTGATGTTTAGTTTTGAAATGAAGTTTGCTCGTTGTTAAGTGATTTATAAGCATAGATATACTAAATATATCATTGATATAAACAATGTTTTGTTAAGATTGCACTCAAGTAATCAGAGAATGTGATTCGCTTTAAAAAAAAGATATTTAAAGCAGTGAACATATAAAGCGTTGTCATGTCCTGCTTGAAGAATATGACCCCAGAGGGTGGATAATTTAACGTCTGTGTTCTCTCTGTCTGTAGTCCTGTGGGTTATATCGCGGAATATATATATATATATATATATATATATATATATATATATATATATATATATATATATATATATATATATATATAAAAAACTCGTTTTACACTACAATATGTGTCTATGCACGAGACATTTGACCGAGGCGCGTTAATCAATATCTTTGTTGCACTTATTGGAACACACATAAAATAAAAATAATAATTTAGTATTATGATGCTACATTATTTCTTGAAGACGACCGTTCGGAAACTTAAACTTCACTAACGGTTACCTTGAAAATTATATGATTATATAAGATTAAATATCCAGCTCAATACACAATCAATTATATATTTTAAATTCAAAAAATAAAATGATACATACCAAATCCATGTCCTTTGAAGAATTCGGTAGAACAGGAAATAAGAGGGAAAATACCCTCACTCAAATTGATACTTATTCAAAAACACTGTGTCAAATAGGAATAACGTTGGGTTTCAAACATGTAAGCAGGCTTGTTTAACTGACCGTTGATGTTTAGGTGTATTTCTTACTGGTTTGTATAGGGGCGGCTTTAGACCGCACAACACGTAGGTGTACGTCCCTGGAGAGTCAGAACGTGTGATATTCCTCTAATCTAAGGTCATGATATGAACCGATATAAGATAAGAAATCAGGACATTGCCACCATGTTGTTGTAAGAAAATGGCGTTACAAACACAAGATGATTATGTTGATGTTTCCATTTTAAGCATCCACACGTCTATTTGTCACATAACCTATATTACTTAAGGTTTTTTAGCTATGTGTGGTACATAGTTTTCACGTGAACCTTATGTCATGCTTGAACGTAGTGTCATTATAATAGAGCATGACTTCAGGTTCAAATACCTTATAGCTAGCTACGAATTGAAAGGTGATTCCAATCATCTTCGGAAATACTGATCAATCAAACTCATTAAATAAAAGAATGGTTTATGTTTTGATGTCTATGGTTTTCTAGTTTTTATTCTGGAGTTGAAAAAGCCTTGGTCTAGAAAATAGAATAAGTGTCAGTCACAAGGGAATAATTACGATTCTATATCCTGCAGTATCCGGTCATGGAATGGACCAAATTTCGATATTCAGCAACTGAAGTATACTATGCTTATATCAACTTGTGAGGTTAACCACGTGCGTGTTTGTGTTTCTCTCTCTCTCTCTCTCCCATATTTTTATTTGAAGATTGTTTAATATGGATGAAGAAAAAATGTTATAGAAAGTATGTAAAAAAGATATATTTTTGACGTTTGTAGGGATTTGAGAAGTTCAATGGTTCGTGTATCATAATAGATTTTGTCCCAAAAAGCAGTACAATTACGACATTAACAGTAATGAATGTTCAGAGACCATAACTTTCAGATAAACGTATACACATCATATGATATGATGAGTTGCCAGTCTCACCACTCTACAAACTATGTGCTTGTGTTTATCTCAACAAGCACTAGCCTGTACTTGGGACAAGGGGCTTAAATCAACATATGGAAGGAATAAAATTGAACAGTGGCTACCTAATTCCTGGTACAAACTATATGCTTGTGTATTTTATGGGTTTAAAAAAATACGTTTAACTTTTATATCTGACATTTCTAAACGATTTTATACCGTGACTATGTTTAAGTATTTTGCTCTTGTTTTCATAACATGCTTCAGTACCTGAAATAAAGACATTATAATGTACTTATACATACTTACAAAAAACAGCGGAAGAACAACAATTACACCCTGCTCAAATTTTGAATATACTCAATTCAAACGTACCCTAGGCTATTTAAAACCAGAACAAATATTGTTGGTCACATCTTTTACACTCAAATAATGGGTTTCAAAATAAACCTAACGGGTTCTCAGACTTGTAGTGTATGCAGAGATATTTGACTTAATTTGACATTAAAAGTGTGCACAGCAACATTTAATATATATCGAGGGAAATTTCGTAAAACAAAATAACCTGGAGATACTCCGTGGCTGTAAACAGGGTTTATTGTTGAATTTTGATATATTGTCAGTACTTAGGATGACCCTATTTCTTTTGTATTATTAAGCTTAGTAGCTGCTTAAAAACGAGTGGATATCCAACCTTGTTTAGATATTCAACAGCTTGTCACGTTGATAACCGCTGCAATTAATACTCATCCCGACGAGGAAAACTTGATTTATAAACGTACGGTTGCTGATTTGTATTATATTGTAGTCAGTCGCTGTTGTTTTGCGACGTTGTTATCCTCTTATGTTAAGCCGTTATATTTCTTTTCATTTCCTCGTAAGGCCCGTTACAGTAAAGATTCTATTCAATTTAGTAGTAATCAAAATCATCTTTGAGGTACAGTTAGATTATTTTGCTTCACAATTGAGTATTTTGTACTTAAGCTTAAATAAAAGATGAACACAAAGTTTAGGAAAGACAAAAATCGACATGTTTCTATTTGTGAAGTTCATAGAACTAAAATCCTGCAACAGCGCATATCGGTAACTTTTATGACAATCATAATTTGGAGTATAACATTTATTCTTTATGTGCGGTTGCGTAACTTCATTTAATATTTGTTTAACATAGTTATTAAATGTTATCAATATCATAAATCATATTTTCGAAATAAAACAGAACTCCCGTCATCATAAAACGAGTTAGTAAATCACTTTTAAGTGTCTGATTCAAAGAACATCGCCTATAAAGTAACATTACCTGCATTATTGCAAAAGAAAACGTAAATAAATTGTCATAATAATAGAACAGCATTTTGGTTTAGAGCCATCCCTTCATTTCTTTTTAATTTCCCAGACAATATACCGTGCCCCGTAGTCTTTTAAAGAAGTGAATCCAATTTGACGGACATATTAGCTAGCGGGAAGAAAGCGAACACTGATGTACATGCACACAAGTTGATCGCTTCCTAATAAACGATCGTGTATGAATACAAAATGCGAACTGGAAACTATTCTGTGCTCTGTAGCTAACATTACAGAATGGTCATGAAAATGTCAGTTTTCGGTATCGAATAGTCGTGTCGATATTTGATATTCAGGTTCCTGCTGAGGCGAGGATTTTCATTGAAATCTAACATCAGGGCTGTGGACTTTAAGGGATTCTGCATTTTTGGCTCAGTGTCGAAAGCGGTTTTCTGGATAAAATTCCTTTTGTTAGTTGGGATACCCAAATCCGAGTATGGGTAAGTTTGCTTATATGTGCTTGCTGTGATGTAAATGCAATAGGCATTGCACATGTCCAAAGACCAATCAAGGTCAATGACCATGTACAAATCTGATATGCACGTTTGGTTTGTTTAATAGTTCTTATATAATTTGTTGCACTCAATCTTAGTACAAAACTAAATTCGCAAACGTGATATGCCATATAATAGTACTCTATTTTTTTAACTGTTGTTAAAAAATATACATCTTTTATAACGGTTGTCATTAATTGTCATAAGCGAACATTATGATCATATGAGATACTTAATTGATTCCATAAAAGTACATTTTTATGTAGAACTCAACAGTTTGGTTGATATATTTCATTAAATTATATTTTGCATTCTCTTCCAGCAATATATTCAACCTTAGTTGTTTGTGAAATTAGGTATTTGAAGAAAATAAATTGCATAAATTATATGTTTGCCCAATGTTACTTAGGATGAAATGAAAACATTACAGTAGTATATGACTATGATATAGTCTAAGCTAATATCTGAACAAATCCCGAAGTCTACAAGACGCTTTATGGTAAAAAAAACTATGGGAAATACCAACGAAATCCTAAATCGACCACTGACATATATATGCTCATGGGTAGATAAGTGGGCAGAGCATAGCTCGTAGGGTGTCGCCGGATGAGACTTAAACGATTACCAGAGAAAACACTTTTGAAATACCGAAATGAAATTTACTGAAGAAAATTTGTTTTGTTTCAAAAATAAATTCGACTCAAGAATTTCGAATGTACAATTACCAAATTTGTTTAGCGCAAATAATACAAGTGTATTTTTATGTCCCTTTTTCAGTTGAATGCTATTCAGCTTTCAAGTGAAATATTTTAGGAAAATAACAGTTTAACTATGCTTGTTTTGTTTAAAAGATATTAAATCAAGAATCTCTTAGTTAAAAATGGAAAGCATAAGTAAGCAAGGCATCATATAAATAGCATTGAAATGGCACATGCTATGTACATTTCAAAATGACGTTGTGGGCGTTAAGTCTAGATTATCATAGTCGATTTTGTTTTATTTGACAATTGCTATTAATATTCTTATATGATCATTCTGAGTGTTTCAAAATGTTAAAAAAACTCAAGAGAAGTCATATGTATGCATAATACATTTACAACACTCAAACAGAATGGAAGTTAATACATAAAAAGGTCTAAATACCAATGTGGAGGATGTCTTTGTAACGTTACGTTAACATACTCTACAATATTATAAAAATGCTTATTTAAAACTTTGATAATGAAATAACACAAATGTTTATTTGTGCAAATCTATTCAATTTTTACTTGAAATACTATAAATACAAATGTTCATATAATTAAAACAATCACATACCATAGGAATCAACACATTTATTTAAACGTGCATCCCACGGTCAGAATATTGTATATATTTATAGTTTCAGTCGTTTTGTTACGCTTACTAAACATCTGTTGAAAGCATAGTGTTCAATATTATTGCAATCCATTTATGTTGTCTTGTGATATTCTTGTTTTGATATTTCGGTCTGAGTGACGGTGACAATACAATGCTTTCCGCAGAGACATGCTCAGTTTCTACAACACAAAGGCCATGTTTTTATTAAACCTAATATTTAAAGCTCATACATTCCGTGACACTTTATTCATCAAAGAGTATCGTAAAGCGACGATCGTGGGTATCATACGCTGCTTTAAACAAGATCTAGTTTCATCGTTATTTCAATAAATACGTCAATTTGACTATTAAGCTCTAAATAGCAGCTGCTAGATCAAGCAGCTGTCTCGAATCTGAATTATTTTTAGAAACGTATTCCTCAGAAAAGGAAAACCATTAGACAAATACCTTTAGGCATAATGTTGTCTCTAGATGTCCTGAAACTTATAGGAAACTAAATAGGAAAATGCTGCAGTCTGTTTGACAAATATCTTTAGGTATATTGTTTTATTCATGATGTAGAGATAATTTGGGTGGAGTGTTTTTTACGAAAAGGCTTTCGTATTAAGTCATTCTTCACCAACATAACTTCTTTCGTTATAGATAAAATAAAAATCGGTAGCTCTAAATCTCCGGTTGGGTGATTTGTTTAACAATGCAACCAAAGCCAAGTTGACGCTTGGCTCGCTTCGATTAAATCAGGTAATGTCAGTCCTTTTGTTTTCCTACCATCAGTTGTGAAACACACGATATGTTGTTTGTTGATCGTTCTTACAATACCTCTTCTTTGGCTCTAAATTATGTTTTATGTCTTTTCATCTCATCAAATTCCCCCTGATGTACCTATCATCTTCAATTGATGCGATAGGGTCCAGCCATTATTCACCTTCAAGCACACCTTAAAATTTCTTAAAACAAGTGTTTCTTAGTGTTAATAATTTGTTTAGCTATGAATAACACCTCTAGGGTGACATTTTTGAAGTTTGAAAAGAGACATTTTTTACTATACATTTTAGAAACAGATGTTTTGCATTGATCACATTAAATTCAATTGGCCTATTATATTATAACTCTGATTATAACAAGATGGTGTTCGATCGACTCCAGTCATGACAAACTACAGTTGTGTTTATAATTCATTTTTCAAGTAAACATACACGTTACCTAAACAGGTTTGTGTCAGTCCATCTCTTGGTGTTTTATCAACCTTAAAAATATGTTTGAATATGTCTAGACTTATACCATCGGACAACAAACCTCATGCTTTTCATTAATCAGTTCTTTAGGTGCTTTTGGATATTCTTATTGTCAAGAATTTATGTTTACACCGTCAGTAACAATAAAGTCTCTGTAGAATCCCCGCTCAATGCCATTGATTCGTAAGATAGGCAATATCAAAATATTACGTTTAGGTATTGCATTTGTGTAATGTTCCTTATCATTTGTACATCCTTCAAACACTGTCTGACATAGACAATTCCCGATTGAGAAGATAAAATGAATTACTTCTTTCATGTGTTCGGCAAGTCGTCTATTTTAAACAAAAAGTCCTTAAACAACTCGTCGAGAGAAATTAACATTAAGCTGATATTTCAACATTTCGATGTCTTGATGTCACTGTTCCAGCCCATATGAGAAATTATGGAAAGCAATCGGCGCCTATGGTATTCACACAAGAGTATTAATCAAACATGTATACAATGAAACTTAAAGGACACACTTAGGATGCACAAGGTAATTGAATGCCAAAATGAAACACCACAAATAGACGACACATGCATCAAGACAGCCTTTTTAATACCGAACCAACTTCAAACGTTTATTTAAAAGCAGGTTCATTGGCACACGAGGTCACTGGGGATATAACTGGTTTATATGCGCCGCTTAATCTCACACCTGTCTCAACTTATACCCAAAAACACATAATGCCGAGCACAAGGTAAGCAAGCTAATTGTACCAACTATGTTTGAGTATTTTGTTTGTGTTTGGTAATTCACAGTAACATTATGTTATGTAATTCGATTGTGTGATATTGCTTATCAGTTATGTTTTATATTTTCCAAACATGTATTACAAGTTATATATTTAAATGGGACATTGGTTTGTTATTTGCATTTTTGAAATCGTTCTATTATTTAGCTAAGACTTTTTAGAATTAGTCAAGCCTTCGTTGGACTGACAAAAATGTTCCCGCATGTGACCAATTAAAGACAGCAATCCTCTGTAGGGATTTAACATCCCGAACTCAGGTCCTAATACAAGAAGACGTTTATCAAGGATTCCTTGGTTAAAATGCCTTCATTTAGAAATGTTATTCAATGGTAAAAAGATCTTCGTCGGGCCAATTTGTTTATTAATTTTTGAATCGAAAGAAGTGATTCAAATATTTTGCGCCAATGTTTGAAACACACAAAAACTCATTAAAATTTTATGTTACAATAATAAGAGGTTCTTTTGAAAATGACCCCAATACCTCGACTGAGGAGAAAATAGCTTCCGGTATAGCTCATGAGTAAAATAAATGAAATGTTCTTTTTTTAAAGACAAAAAATCCTTAAATACTTTTCACGAAAGACACAGAAATAAACTAAATAATAACAAAAATAACGAACTAGTAAAATATCGTTATTAATAAATATTGGGAGTTACCGTAAACACTAAAAAATGCAGATGCTATTTGACCTTTTTTGATTAAAGCATCTGCTCCGTTATTGGCAATAAAAAGAATTAGATGAAACATTTAGCCCACGGTGTCTTATTTAAATGAAAATAATTGGACTTTCGTAGAATTCGTGGAGTAATATTCGCTTTGCCTATTGGTCTGATCATAATAAAAAGGGTATGCAATAGAAAACCAACTATCTAAGAAACAGTGTATTTCTATTTATTGAAGCCGAATTCAGTTTCTTTTTTATTCCAGACAAAATGCTATAAACTTATGCCAACCTTATACAAAGTTGTAAGAATTCTTGTTTTAATTCAAAATAATGACTGTGGTTTTGCTATAACGACACAAATTTATGTGTCAAACTGTAGCAATTTTATTCTCCATAGTGTTGATGTAAATCATTTTAATGTCAATACTGTTTAATTATGCTCCGTACATTCTAATGTGCGCGGACATGTTGACTTCCATCTTTTAAAATAGCTGAAGGCCTTACAGCAGAAAAAAACTGTCGTTTTTTATTTTATTTTGGTGCTATACATTTATTTAGAGATTATACTTCTGCTAGTTCTTCAAGCGATTATATTCTCCACCAAATGTAGGCAGATTACTTTGGGGATGAATAAATCGCGCTATATTCAACCATTGTTGGCCATGGTATAAGGCAATCATAGATATTACGGCACCAAAGCATTGTCCTTAGAGATGAAATGATAACCGATATAGAAATACGTAGGATACTTCTAGTGTTCATATTGATACATGTGTATTTTTATTATGAATGTTAGGACAACCCTTGCATAATATACTGTTTTGAAATCATATCAACGTGTTCCTGTAGATTTTGTTGACACATCAAGAGCAGGTTGACAAACGTTTAAGTAATTATACGTTCAAGATAAAAACGCCAATTTACTAATTTTCTTTCAGTTTTAACAGGCAGTTTGGTTTGTCGCACTACTTAATGATTTGAGGAGTATGAAAAATGCTAACTGAAAATCGGAAAATAATCTATCAAACCTGATTTCAAATTCTGGTAGCACCAGGAATGCAAATACAATACACAAATAATGATGTGTTTTAAAAATGTTACCATACCAATTTTTAATTTTAAACCCGTATATATTTTCCCAGTTTATAAAGGGCAGGCATAACGCACGTTTACATTTCTAGGGAGGCATTCCGTAAGCAATATCTAAAAATTTCCAGTCATGAAATAAAGCTATGTTAATCAAACAGGGCATAACAATTTTTTGCCCAAATGTAAACGTGGATCTCAAGTAAGACATAACAATATTTACTTGAAGCACGATTTTCAGTACTTGAGGTAAACTCTGTATATGTGGCATATTATGTTTAAACGTGAATTGTATTGCGCATTGTATTGTTTTTATTACTTTGGAGAGTTATTGTCAAACAGTCATAGCTTTTAATGGTGAATGATTAAACCTTGGGCCAGACATAACGTAAGTTTATAAGTCTCTGGGGATATTACACGCCCACTATCCGATATTATCAGGCCATGATATGTACCAATTTAAGATAATTAAAAATTATTTCTTCAAAGGAAATGTTTATCATTAAATGCTTTTATTACCAATAAATAATTTGGGCACGATTACTGGCTATGTGTTTGTGTTTATTTAGGGATCGATTTTCCAGTTGTTTATTTTGACTTTTAGTCGAAGTAAAATTGAGTGCCTAAAAATATGAATAGTGCTACTTGGTTTTTCTTGTATTTTCAATTACATGATTAGTGTTATGATTTGCAAAGAATATTCTTTAAAAAAAAAAAAAGATGAACAAAAACTTATTTTTATAACACTCCCCTGCTCTAAAATCATTGGGCCGCGAAGTGTTAAAACGGTAAAAATGGACTAAATAGAAAAAGGGATTTTGGTTCGACTTAAGCTAGAAATGCCAAACTCGAAACAACGTTCGAATGCCTGTCGGTACAAGAAAGACACTCATTATGTGTTATGACAAGGAAAGCAGTTAGTTTACTCGTTTTGGAGAATTGTATAGGTCCGGCTTTCATGCACCAATAGGCATATCATAATATTATACCTAATTGATGTAAGACCTCTCCATATTTGCTTCTAAATATCATAGTTTGAAGTAGTGAAATTTTATGTAAATGCATTTGGAACTCCTCGGCCATTTTCTACCGAAACAACTTTCGATTAATGCCGGTACACGAACAAGAAGTAGTTCGGATTTGTTTTAAATTTTAGATAATAGTTTTAATTGATTGCAATGTTTTCACGTGTTTGTTGTATATCGTATTTGAAAATGGTGTTTGCATGAATAATAACGATTCCCAAGGGGAAAACCAATAAGTTTAATTGCTAGATAGAAATTACTACCATATCTACTTTCAGCGTAGTTATATATACAAATATCTTACATTGTAAATCGTCCATAAAAATACATGTTTATTTTCGATGGCAAGTGTGGGAGGCGTTTCTAATGATGTAAATGGTTTCTTCTTCACTTCGGGAATTAACATCGATAAATAAGGATTTACGTCAAAGATACAAAACATCTTTATCTTTGCTAAAGCTGTATTTAGTTCGTATAATTATACTGTAGAAAACAGACGGGGCCAAGTCTTGTTGCCGATGATGGGTCATTTATGTTAGTTATTTTGCAAAGCTGGTATTGGTTACAGACGTCTGCATGTTACAATATTCATCATTGTTGTTTAAAATAGAAAACTTCAGCCGATATATGTAAATGAGTAAAAGATCATAACGCCGGTGCAACGTGAAATTTTAAAAATTGACCACAACAATCATTTCTTAACGTTAAAAATTGACCCTAGTAACATTTCAGCATTTAAAGTTGAACAAATGAGTCGCTGACAACCTATCAATACGATATTTTGATCAGTAATGGGGTCTTTTAAACGGTTAAAAACATGTCTTCTTCATATAATGTTTTTAAACAGTTATGTTTGATGAAGCAAAGTACTAACTAGATATTTTTATTTTATTTCAGGCTTTGAATTCGAATAACACAGGCTAAAGTTGAAGACCATTGTCTTTAAATAATTTCTTGATCTTTGATGAGGGTGTAATTTACTCTCATTATCATACAGTAGTATATGCATATTGTCACCTGCCAGTGACTTGTATGCGTAATTTAAATTGTATCATACAAGTTGCTTTTGCGTTATTGCTGGATTCTTGGAAAAACGATACAAAAAACATCAAGTAATACACAGAAACCAATGATGATGTTATTTCCTTAGTAACGGAAATATCATAATGGTCCTGTTGTTTCTTTTATTCTTTGGTTTTACATCAGAGCAAGCAGAACATCGATAGCAATGCTGATGTATACACATTGAGACTTTTTGTAATTGCTACTTTGGTCAAATATGGAAACATTTTCCCTATAACCTTAAGAACGGATCGTAGATCCGTCCTGTCAGAAACTTGCTTGTTTAGAGAGCTTTTTGTCATCAATAATTCAAACCCCAGAAATATGCAGGCAACGTAGATTGTCTTTGGGTGTTTTATCAGAATAGACGTATTGAATTATTACTATATTACATCTCGTATAGTGCATCCTTGTACGAAGTCAAGCTAAACTGCTTTCATCTAAGATATAATTATTATGATATACCAACGATTACTTACGATGTTTAAGGAATGTTTTAATGGATGCCCTTATTATGCCATCCTTCACATGTGTCCCGGCATAGTATAATGATTAATACATGGGTCTTTTAAATATAGTAACACATTTGTGAAGGGTTTTCGATATTGATTTACATGACTGGGCAATTACCAGTTTTGTGATCCGGGCCGATTATTGATTAACATTTTGATACTCGTAAAAAGTTCGCACGTTCGATCAATTTGCGTTTTAAAATCAATTTTAGCAACTGTGAAATAATTAATTACGTCATAATCACAATTTATTGATCTACTTAAACAGATTAAATATGAAAAAAAATCTCAAAAGTTGCAAACGCAAGTGCAGTCTTGGAAAATACGCTAGCGTTCGATAAGTGTGTAAATTTATAGGGCTGCGTGTTTTAT
The DNA here is from genome assembly GCF_026914265.1 of Mya arenaria. Taxonomy (NCBI): domain Eukaryota; kingdom Metazoa; phylum Mollusca; class Bivalvia; order Myida; family Myidae; genus Mya; species Mya arenaria. The sequence continues at coordinate 49,214,084 of NC_069133.1, read as the reverse complement.
TCCATAAAAACAAAAAAACCTACAATCGGCGGCAAAATTGTATAAATTTGAAAAAAACCCAGTATATATACATGTTGACTTCAAGCAGATATTTGTTTATTTGTACAAAAATAATTATTAAATTGTACAATTAATAACATAAAAAGAAAATTTTCAGTGATTCGTACACAACAAATTCGGATAGAGGTGTTGCTCGAAAAACAACTGAACTTGAGGGAAAATAATTTGGCAACAAAGTGTTTTGCCTTTGTTCCCGACTTGGCTTACTCTCAAGAACTTTATTAAACTTGAGAGTATGTTAACTCATCGATGTTAAGCGTAAAGAAGATAAGACTGTAAAAATGGATTGCAGGTAAAATTTAAAGAGTATAGCAAAATTTCAAAAAAGAACAAAACATACCTAATAAAGGGGGTATTACATAGCCATTTCAAAATCCTCATTGCTGGCAAAGACACTTTAAAAGTTTCGATCCGAAACATGGCCAATAAAATCATAAGCCAAGGATCATTTCCAAATAGTATTAAGCTAGCACAAGTTACACATATTTGAAAAAATGATGAATCCTTATAGATAAGAACTACAGACCAATATTTTACCATCAATGTAAAAAACCAAATGAACAGGTCACATCATTTTGATAGCATTTGTCATTTTTTTTAAAGTTAGTTGATTTTATCAATGTATTCAGTGCTCTAATCCATCTTACTTTGTTTGCATAAGCATGCTAGAAACAGCTTTTTTAATATAATTGCTCCAATGTTGTAACTATTCTAAACAATACGCTTTTGTTTCCAGGTCACCAGCTCATTGTATTGTTATGAATTGTTATATATGTTTGTTATTCAGTTCGGAAAAAAAATCATTAAGCTATTGTGTCTTGTTATTATATATCCGACTGTAAATTAAAAAAAAATGTGTCTTGTATCTTAGCGTGCCCCGACAATTTCGTGACCTTAATCTTTGAACCTTTTTTTTTTCAACGAGCTGACAAGCACATATATGCCAAGTTGTCAACAAAACAATTATTAAGTAAACTTTGTGTTCATTTAATAAAATTACAAAGTGAACTAAATTGTCAATGCATCATAATGAATTGCAGTCCATGACTACATAAAATGATTACAAACTCATAAAATCAAATATAAATTCACACTCTCAGCAGTAAGTAGTTCTCAAGACTAGAAGTCAACAAACAAAAACATAAGGTAATATCATTGAAATAAAATTATAATCGACAAATTAATTACTATATTCCATGATAAAAGTTATAAAAAACTACAGTGAACGTCTTTCTCATTTTCCGGGGTAATGGTATAAATCATTAGTTTGATCATTTCAATGTCATTTTAGCATACGTGTCATATTTTACGTAAATATAGTAATATACGAGTGCTGTTGAAGTATGCCAGAAGCCGCTGTCGCAGATCCTCTAAACATCGCTTAATTGTAAATGATGTGGGATAACGTTTAACTACATGTTATACAACTGAATAAAGGATGTAACGGATTACAATCACTATTCCATCCAATTTCCAGACTGTTATTATGTGAAGAAGTTCAGTTTTCACTTCTTCAACGCTAAATTTTGAGATGTTACTTTCATTATATGTGATGTTTATTTATACACCGTTGGTGCAGTACAACGCACAGACACCGATAAATGACATTTATGGTGCCTTTGCAGCGAAGGTTATTATCGTTCGATTTCTTTGAAGCAATTTAAGCAAAATATTCGTATTTTATTTGAAATTCTGTGTCAGTTTTTAAAGAGTTTCCTGAAATTCTACCCAGCCTATTCCCAAGTTCCAAAAGAAATGCCGATATATCCTAGATATGAATGCATTGTTAAAGGAATTGCGCTGCAAAATATTTTGTGACAAAACAGAAGAGATAAAAGAACGACTTAAAGTAGAAATATGTACACGGCAAGGAAACCTTCCAGCAAAACCGGAAACAGCAATCGAATGTCCTGTTGGTCACATATAAGATATTTGCACGCGGGGTACAGCAGAGATGTCTTTACTTTTCATCAGTTGAGCAGATTGTTAATGTCATTGTGTCATCCTGTGAAGTGTTTAGGGTCGCTCCATATTTGCATTACACATTGACCAGTTTGAATAATGAGGATGAACATACTGTGTTAATGATTAATTGTCTTCTTTCAGGCATTGATGTCGAGAACCAAAGATTAAGATTGCTTTCGATTTACTGGAAAGCATCATCTTTTCTGTAGCGACCACATTCAACGAAAAGTACACGAATCGTGAAAAAGAGAATATTAAAAAAGTAAAAAAAACACACAATATAATTTAAAACTCTTTTTACGTGTTTTTTTTGCATAATGTTTATATGTATTATCAGCTGTTGAGTTCCTTGCTCGTACGTCGTTCAATACGTTAAGCCAACTATAACCAAGATAACATATGCCTGCTCAGATGAAGCAGGGAATGCTGAAAAATAATTATATGCAAAGAAATGCATGTTGTGCGCGTGTGTTTATTGCCTTTTGATGAACATTTTATTTGATAACACAATTGATTGGAATTCAAACCGGAAAAGAATTTAAAAATGTTAATCAGCGCAACAAGAGCAGCACAAGCAAAAACATCAATGCTCCTCCGATTTTCTGTTGGTCATATGGCAAAGTACAAAAACGTTTTTGATGAGTGCCAAACGACAGCAATACCACCGACGTAAATGGTAAACAGCGAAATATATTTTAATAGCATCAACCTGGAATCGGGGTTGAAAGTTTAACAACTTCATGGTGTAATGTTTCAGTTTGTTAAAGTTTAACATTGTTTTTGTGAAGATCTTTACAATTGAATTATAGTATTGTCCGTTAATGATTGACCTTGAATATTTTTTAGCAATTTTATTAACATTTGCATCGAATGGCATTTAAAATGATAAAGTAAAAACGGCTTTCGTAACTGCAACACATTTTAAGTTTAAGAGCTTCCTTATCGCGAAATGTTGATGCTTTTATCGTCTTGTGTGAATTATATGCATACTCAATGGTCAATAAGAAGACTCACAGCCACCGGTTTGACATTTATAGTACATTAATAGATGCGTCTGCGGCAAAAGTTATTGTTAGGAATGTTCTGTTTTGCATTAAATAACGCTTTTTGTTCATGATTGTACATTCTGTGTCACTTCGTAAGAATGCATGTATGTTATCTAGACCGTGCTGTCGTGGGGGCCAATGGAAGTCCAATGTACTTATATCAAACGGGGTTATTTTCTTGTTGCCGAAGAAACAGCAGATTGGAAAAGTGAATACTGATTCAACTCCGGTTGATTAGCCCTACCTTCATGGTATTTTACTTTCCGGTGTAAAAGGGCTATAATTTCCTATGGTTTAACCAGTACTAAATACTACAAGGTTTCAGTGATGCAATACGTAATCGTTATTTTATCATTTTTAGCGAACACCAACATTTATAATTGCCAAGCTAGTGTGATAATTCTCTTCTACGAATATAAGTGGCAATATTTTCCCTGTTGATGTCCTCACGGTATAAAAATTATACGGTGATTGGCACGAACATTCCTTCAATCAAGATACCTCAGGAGACGCTAGAGCACTATTTGTTGACATTTACAGTTCATTAATAGGTGTACTCCAAGCAAATGTTATTATGCATATCTGCTTGATATTAAAGTATTTGCATTTAATTGAAAATTCTTTCTGGATGTTTTACGCACTTTTCTGAATATGAAATATCGGGGTTAATTTTGTTTGTTTGTGTTCTTCCATATCATATTGTGCAGCATGTCTGGCATTGATGCTCATTATCTGTTTATCTTTTTTATTTTCAAATCTGACTACTTATCTTGTTACTGTAGTTTACATTGTACTATTGCTTTCATCGAAATAAATAGGAATGAAGGAAGCCGTTATCAATATTTCAGTTTCCGGCTTATTTACCTAACCTTGCACATATTAACATGAATCTCACTTTCCGAAAAACCACAATACAAGTTGACGATTATCTATTTATTGTTTTACCCGCTTTGGAAAAGTGCAAATAAGTGGCAAGACATGTAATGTATGGTAACTTTAATTTAAAAGTAATTATCAAATGGCATTAGCTTGCTGAGATTCCATCCGGAATCCTTCGTTATTGTGTAAACCTTCTTGTGTTTTAAATAGCATTTTAACTTCATTTTAAAGCACACTTGTGAGGATTTCAGTGACAATGTGTTTATTTACTGGAGTACACATGTGAGCAAATTCCTTGCACAAATGCAATTACCAACAACTGCCTGTCTTATTAGTCTAACACAACGTGTTGACATCTTCACATGCTGTTCAGACAAATTGCGAAACATGGAATGACCTCTTACTCAAATAGTAACTGCGACAGGGTTTAAGGCGCATTATGTTGTCGTATTAGACTACCACTACTACAAACATTAAAGTAAAAATGCGGGGACAAGCCCCGTAGTAGAAATTTCAAACATAAACCCAGTTGAGGGACAAACACTAACATTACATGCAAATATAAATCACCGAAAAAACAACAATTTACGCCAAATACACTAATACAAACAACAAACACAAGGCTTGTTTGTGATTCGAAATTGATGCATATACTGCTAAATGTAGTAACAACTTACGCAGGTTCTCGAGAGCATTGTGTGACCATTTGCAGCATTATGCACCTCCGGTCGGCGCGAGCTCGACATAATGCTATCTTAATGGACGAGTTAACAAAAGTGCTTGATTTACATTGTGCCTTTAAAAGTATAGCACCGCTATCTTGGTTTGTATATTATTTTGTTTGTTTAAAACGAACTACTCGGATTTTTTTGTTTCTTGGGATGAAGGGTTATCAGTAAGACCATTTATATTAGATCAAAGACTGATATCAGCCGCCTAGCATGTAAGAGGATGTTCATAAAGCTTTCGATTCTTTTCGAATATATATATCACGAAGAATATTCGACAGCATACACGTTTTGCTATTGTTTTATTAATCTTATTGTTTTTTTACCTCCTGGTTTGTAAAATTGCAAATTTATAAGACTTTATGAGGAATTGTATTTAGATCTTTAATTTGGGAGAGCAATGTCAGATTGCTGTCTTTGGATAATAGGCTCGTACCATTTCACTGCTGCTGCGGCTTTATTCAATCTAGAGCAGGTGTTTTCTATATACCGTCGCTGAATACTTGAAATTACTTGATTTATATACATTGAGCCTATTTGTAATTGCTCCTTTGGTGAAATATTGAAACATTTTCCCTATACCCTTAAGAACGGATCGTAGATCCGTCCTGTCTGAAACTTGCTGTTTAGAGAGGTTTTTGTCATCATTAATTCAAACTCTAGAAATATGCAGGCGACGCAGATTGTCTTTGGGTGTTTTATCAGAATAGGCGTATTAAATTCTTTCGATATCACATCTCGTTTAGTGCATCCTTGTACGAAGTCAAGCTAAACTGCTTTCCTCTAAGATAAAGAAATTATCTTACTGCGTTCATGCAATGTTTATGAAAAGAAATTATCATCGACAAATTAAATACTATATTCCACGATAATAGATATAAAAAATACAGGTGATCATTCTTCCTCATTTTCCGAGGTAATCGTATAAAACATTAATTTGATCATTATACATTTGTACGATTACTATTGCTGATTGTAGAAAATTAGTATGATGTTCGTGTTTCGGTAAGCGAAAGTAATTATTTGAGCGGAGAGAGAAAAGAATTAAGTTGATATATATAGAACGCGGAATCGGCCCTTGGGGACATTGTACATATAATTCGATCAACCGATACCGTTGACCCAATTGTAATCACTACATCATAATAAATGTATGCTTGTAACACTGACCTCGGATCTTCTTGTCTCTCAGTTGAGCGTTAGACATCGGGTTTATGTACTTTTTAGTATTGTCCAGAAAGTTTTAATTCAGTTCATGTTTTATGTTTATTGACATTCCAAAGCAAGCACAGCAGGACAGAACAAAACACTCGAATTCAATAGAAAAGTTGCCTCCTCATCGTCTGGCTTGTTTTGTAATCTCTTCTAAACAGAATGTTTTTGAACTAATATTCTAGCTAACTAACACAAGTAGACAAAAGTAAGACACGTCATATACGTGCGTCTATGGCCTTTATAAAACGAGTCAGTTCGAATTGAACAAAATATTAATATTCAATCTGACCTTTCTGGCCACTGGGCTTGATCCTATAGTTTTGATTACATTACTATACAGTCAAGCATTTAAGCATAAATAAAATGACTATCGTAAGCGCATGTCAGTGTTCCTCCTATTTTCAACAATTTCAAGCGGGAGTCCCCATTTCTTGCTTCAATGCATATTACCTTGTCATTTTAGCATGCGTGTTATTATTTACGTAAATATATATTTATATACGATTGAGTGTTGTTTCAAACAGTTGAAGTATGCCAGTAGCCGCTGTCGCAGATCCTCTCCACATCGTTTAATTGTAAATGATGTGGGATAACGTTAAACTATATGTTATACAACTGAATAAGGGATGTAACGTTTTACAATCATAAGTCCATCGTTGAACTTTGAAATACGCATTTTCCAGACTGTTATTAAGTAAAGAAGTTTAGTTTTCACTTCTTCAACGTCAAACTTTGAGATGTTACTTTCATTGTATGTGATTTTTAAATATACACCATGGGTGCAGTACGACGCACAGACACCGCCGAATGACATTTATGGTGCCTTTGCAGCGAATGTTATTATCATTCGATTTCTTTGAAGCAATTTAAGCAAAATATTCGTATTTTATTTGAAATTCTGTGTCAGTTTTTAAAGAGTTTCCTGAAATTCTACCAAGCCTATTCCCAAGTTCCAAAAGAAATGCCGATATATCCTAGATATGAATGCATTGTTAAAGACAAAATATTTTGTGACAAAATAGTAGAGATTAAAGAACGATTTAAAGTAGAAATATGTACACGGTAAGGATACCTTTCAGCATAACCCGAAAGAGCAATCGAATGTCCAGTTGCACACATATAAGATATTTGCACGCGGGGTACAGCAGATTTGTCTTTACTTTTCATTAGTTCAGCAGATTGTTAAAGTCTTTGTGTCATCCTGTTAAGTGTTTAGGGTCCGCTCCATATTTGCATTACATATTGACCAGTTTGAAGGATGAGGATGAACATAATGTGTTAATGATAAATTTTCTTCTTTCAGGCATTGATTGTCCGTCGAAAACCAAAGATTTACTTGGAAGACCACTGTCTTAATATAGCATGTCTTGATCGTTGCTGAAGGTGTATGTTACTTGTTTAATAATACAGTAGGATTTGCTATCATGTAGACTTTTTATTTGTAAGAAAAACATATAACTTATTGACTTTGTATGCACGTGTTTCAAAATACGAAACCAATTTTCCAACATTTGCAAAAGCTTTGAAGTTCAGTCGCTCTGCATGCCTGTGCGAGGCAGCATAGTGCATATCCTCCGCGTGGCTATACTAAATGCGGACATTAAATATATTTATTGAAGTCAACATGTAAAACATTATTTTTAGGTCAAGTTCTTATACTATACAGAAGGTGGCTTTCGTTCATGTAATCTTTGTAATTTGGTGTAACACACCAAAACTCATGCGGTGACCAATTGTTCTTTAAATATCAACACTAGTTCGCTATTCATTCGACACTAAATTCGCTTCCATATAAAACGTAAGAATACCCCCCCCCCTCCACTTTTTGGACTTGAACTATGAGACAGACAGGTTGTATCTTTGTGTCTTGCATATATGCCATGCTAATTTAAATTTGCTTTATGTATCGACTGATAGGACATTTATATGTTGTAAATGAATAAAAATATCATCCAATTGATTTCCTAAACGATAATTTGAACGTTTTTATTTTTTGCTACTGGTCATTTTTATGTCAATGCAGACGCGAACTCAAAGGCATTTACCACAAAATAACAAGAAATCGTGGTATTTTAGATTGCTTTCGATTTTCTGGAAAGCATCATCCTTTCTGTAGCGACTACATTCAACGAAAAGTACACGAGTCGTGAATAAGAGAATATTAAAAAAGTAAAAAAGAAACCCATATAATTTAAAAGTTTTCTAAAGAGTTTTTTTTTGCACAATGTTTATATGGATTATCAGCTGTTGAGTTCCTTGCTTGTATGTCGATCAATACGTTAAGCCAACTTAAGACAATAGCCAAGATAACATATGCCTGCCCAGAAGAAGCAGTGAATGCTGAAAAAACAATAAAATGCAAAGAAATGTACGTTGTGCGCGTGTGTTTATTTAAGGAATGAATTGCGGGGTTGATGTCATTATCGGAGTATGAACGCAATTGGGATGGTCAAAGTGTGTGGAGTCCGAAGGACTCCACACGTACTTTGACCAGCCCAATTGCGTTCATATCCCCGATAATGACATCATCCCCGAAATTCATTACTCATATTTTTACACCAATAGTTCCTTATTTCATTTAAGAATTGTTAAAATAATACTTCATTTCATTTAAGAAAACCATTCATTAATCCTTTCTTACCCACTCTGTAAATAGAACGACCCGACTGTAACAGGAAACATTTTTCAAATGACGTCACAATAACGCGGGAAAAGATCAACCACTTGAAATCACTTTTAAACGTAAATTTTAAACACTTATGGCAACAATGCATATAAAATATAATAAATTAACACTTTCTAAAATGTTGATTTATAGTTTACAGGACCTGCTGACACAATACAAACAAAAACAAGATCAATAGTTTTCATGTATATTGTTATGCGATGAATTGCGATCCGAATATATCCGAAGATGTTGCGCAATTGCCGAAAGGCAGTTCATTTAAGGAATGGAAGTTGAGGTGTAAATATTGCTTTTTGATAACCATTTTACTTGATAAAAAGTGATTGGAATTCAAACCGAAAAAGGATTTAAAGATGTTAATCAGCGCAACAAGAGCAGCACAAGCAAAACACCAATGCTCCTCCGTTTTTCTGTTGGTCATATGGCAAAGTACAAAAACGTATTTGATGAGTGCCAAACAACATCAATACCACCGACGTAAATGTGTTATGAGACAGCGAAATATATTTTAATAGCATCAACCTGGAATCGGGGTTAAAAGTTTAAAAACTTTATGGCGTAATGTTTCAGTTATTTTAAAGTTTAACATTGTTTTTTTTGTAAAGATTTGTACAATTGAATAATAACATTGTCCGTTAATGAATGACCTTGAATATATTTTAGCAATTTTATTAACATTTGCATCGAATGGCATTTAAAATGATAAAGTAAAAACGGCTTTCGTAACTGCAACACATATTTAGTTTAAGAGCTTCCTTATCGCGAAATGTTGATGCTTTTATCGTCTTGTGTGAATTTTATGCATACTGAATGGTAAATTAGAAGATTCACAGCCACCGGTTTGACATATATAGTGCATTAATAGATGCGTCTGCGGAAAAGTTATTGTTAGGAATGTTCTGTTTTGCATTAAATAACGCTTTTTGTTCGTGATTGTACATTCTGTGTCACTTCGTAAGAATGCATGTATGTTATTCAGACCGTGCTGTCGTGGTGGCCAATGGAAGTCCAATGTACTTATATCAAACGGGGTTATTTTGTTGTTGCCAAAGAAACAGCAGATTGGAAGAGTGAATACTGATTCAACTCCGGTTGAATAGCCCTACCTCTTGGGTATTTTACTTTCCGGTGTAAAAGGGCTATAATGTCCTATGGTTAAACAGTACTAAATACTACAAGGTCTCAGTGATGCAATACGTAATCGTTATTTTATCATTTTTAGCGAACACCAACATTTATAATTACCAAACTAGTGAGATAATTTTCTTCTACGAATATAAGTGGCAATATTTCCCTTGTTGATGTCCTCACGGTAAAGAAATTATACGGTTATTGGCACGAACATTTGACAAACAAGATACATTAAGAGACGCTAGAGCACCATTTGTTGACATTTACAGTGCATTAATAGGTGTACTCCAAGCAAATGTTATTATGCATATCTGCTTGACATTAAAGTATTTGCATTTAATTGGAAATTCTTTCTGGATGTTTTTACGCACTTTTCTTAATATGAAATATCGGGGTTAACTTTTTTGTTTGTGTCCTTCCATATCAATTTGTGTAGCATGTCTTGCGATGATGCTCATTATCTGTTTATCTTTTTATTTTCAAATCTGACTACTTATCTTGTTAATGTAGTTTACATTGTATTATTGCTTTCATCGAAATAAATAGGAATGAAGGAAGCCGTTATCAATATTTCAGTTTCCAGCTTATTAAACTAACCTTGCAAATATTAACATGAAACTCAATTTCCGGAAATCCACAAAACAAGTTGACGATTATCTATTTATTGTTTTACCCGCTTTGGAAAAGTGCAAATAAGTGGCAAGACATGTACTGTATAGTAAATTTAATTTAAAAGTAATTATTCAATGGCATTAGCTTGCTGAAATTCCTTTCGTAATCCTTTGTTATTATGTAAACCTTTTTTTTGTTCTAAATAGCATTTTAACTTCATTTTAAAGCACACTTGTGAGGATTTCAGTGACGATGTGTTTCTTTACTGGAGTAAACATGTGAGCAAAATCCTTGCACAAATGCAATTACCAACAACTGCCTGTCTTATTAGTCTAACACAACGTGTTGACATCTTTACATGCTGTTCAGACAAATTGCGAAACATGGAATGATCTCTTTCTTAAATAATAACTGCGACAGGGTTTAAGGCACATTATGTTGTCGTATTAGACTACGACCACTTCAAACATTACCGTACAAATGCGGGGACAAGCACAGTAGTCGAAATTTCAAACATAAACCCAGTTGAGGGACAAACACTAACATTACATGCAAATATAAATTACCGAAAAAACAACAATTTACGCCAAATACACTAATACAAACAACAAACACAAGGCTTGTTTGGATTCGAAATTGATGCATATACTGCTAAATGTAGTAACAACATACGCAGGTTATCGAGAGCATTGTGTGACCATTTGCAGCATTATGCACTTTCGGCCGGCGCGAGCTAGACATAATGCTATCTTAATGGGCGAAGTAACAAAAGTGCTTGATTTACATTGCGCCTTTAAAAGTATATAACCGCCATCTTGATTTTGTATTTGTTTGTTCAAAACGAACTAACGGATTTTTTTGTTTCTTGGGATGAAGGGTTATCAGTAAGACCATTTATATCAGATAAAATACTGATGCCAGCCGCCTCGCATGTAAGAGGATGTTCATAAAGCTTTCGATTCTTTTCAAATAGATATCACGAAGCATATTCGACAGCATACTCGTTTTACTATTGTTTTATTAATCTTATTGTTTTTTTACCACCTGGTTTGTAAAATTGCAAATTTATAATACTTTGGGAAATGAGGATTTTTATTTAGATCTTAATTTTGGGAGAGCAATGTCAGATTGCTGATTTTGGATAATAGGCTCGTACCATTTCACTGCTGCCGCTGCGGCTTTATTCCCTCGTGAGTAGGTGTTTTCTTTATACTGTCGCTGAGTACTTGAAATTACTTGTTCATCAGTGATAAACAGTAAAATTCAGCGAAACGTGACGGGCTTAAAACTTTAGTAATTATTAATAGATGCCCGAACAAGACTTAGTGTGAGGTAATGTGCATATAAACTTGTAAATTCGAGTGAACAGTAACATCATGATTTATTGAGAAGGCTATTTTGATGCGTGTGTGGTCTGTATGTGGCGTTGTTCTTTTTAATTCCGTGTCGTTTCGACTCTTACCTTGTTCGTTGGCAATCAATGTTTATTTAAAAAATGTATCGATCGAGTACATAAATTGCTTAATATAACAAATAAATATAAAATCCGAACTTTAATATTGTGGTGGTCAAAACGACAAGATAAAGACAAATTGAACGAGTAACCGGAATCGAAATGGATTTTTGATATTATTCTGGAAAAGAAACTCTTGGAACAGTATACATTATTTTATGAGAAACGATGCATCTGCCGAATTGATAATGAATCATTTTAACTGACAGGGCGTAAAGTAACTTCCTGGGCCGCATTCATTTATTTTCTTAGTGAAACATTTTACTTTTATCATATTTTCGAATTGTAATGACGAATAATCAAAATTAAAATTATCTCCATTGCTTTTATATGCCTTTATTAAATTGATATTTGTTTGCTTGATTTATTTTTCTTTGAATAAAATCAGTGTTAGACTTTTTGAAATTACACTTAAAAACATTTTTTAAATACGCTTAATGAATAGTGCTCAAGATTTACGAAACGATTTACGCAAGTGTAAATCAAAGCGCCATTGCATAAGAATAAAACAACATGAACGATAAGAATACAACAAAAAATTAAAGGGACCACATACATCAAAGACCACGTGTGCTTCTCGCCGTAATGCGACTATCAATCTCACGGATATCTTCCGGCGGTATTCGTATAATATCGAGCAGCAACCAGTCAGATTAATATACAAATTTACATATTCGCATTGTGTGTATACAAATTCACACTTACGCAAAATAAAGTTTATAAATACGTGATTTTCGCCCGCTTATTCTTATTATTGACCTATAAAACCATGAAGTTTTGTTTTCAATTAGTGGCTCAGTTTTATTGTAAAACATAATAACGGTTATAATTTGGATTGCGCCGTACATTGACTTCAATAATGAATTGTTTCAATATTATTAAAAACACAGAACAGAACTACCTTGAGCATATTTTCGAAGTTTACTTGGGAATCGTTTTATTTTTAAACCTTAAATTAAATTGTATACATTGACATGTTTTCTCTTTGCGCTAGCTCATTTCCTCGATACGTTTGTATACGCTTATTTTGTGGTCTTGGTATCAAGTTGACATAATACTCTCGTTCTGTGCATTGGCACTATTTAATTTCGATTGAACAAGAACGCTAAAATGAAGGCACCAACATGATCACAAGAGCTTAAAAAATATCAATTAAAATCATCATTTCAGTTTTAGTGGGTTTGTTTTAACGCTCTCAACACATTTGTGGTAAATGACATTACTTTTCCTTAGCATTGCTTTTATATTGATAGAGTATAACAATAATGTCTTTATCTAAACTTGCCGTAGGACACGATTTGTAAGTAGGTTATGTTCTTGACGGGTGAACAAAAATATACGCGTCAAAACCAATGGCAATCAAAACTTTAAATTTATTGACTCCAGCATTGTCTTTTCGCAACTAGGGTAATCCATGTGACATATGATAAGGTTACTATCTTTTTCTGTCATGAAATAAACGCTGCAGTGTACGGCTCCAGCTGTAAGCACCACACTCTCGACTGCAGCCACTAATTTACACCACTAAGCTCGCAACGTAATTATGTCAGGTCGATATTCCTGGAAAAATATTAAGTTCTTTATTAAACTATAAAGCTTGATTAATTTTTGGTATTAATGTTTAATTATTCTCCCTTTTTCAACGCGTTATTATTTTTAAGATAATTACGGTAAAACATGTTTCGGTTCATAAAATCAATGGTTAGCAAGTAGAATGCTTTGTGAAATAGGAGTATTGGCCTGTCATATATGTATATGATTAAGATACTGTTGATATATTTACTTTCTACCGGCAATGTTTTGTTCGATTTTTGCAATTTCCGGACGATATTTCCCGGATTGTTGTCGTCGTGATAGAAAGAGTTACGGTAAAGGCCACCTCCCTCCTATGAACGTGTCTGTTTTGTTGCTCTTTATGTCTGCAATGCAAATGGAATGATACGGTTGGAGACAGCAAAGTGTCTGCATCAAAGATTTACGACTAAGAGGTTCTTTGGCGCAATCCTTTCCTCTTATTTTCGTATTTTATGTCGCTTTCGCATACCAAATACCACGTCTGAAGACACAAAACCACTTTTGATGACAGTTATAGTGCATCTATAGACGTTTTCTCAGCGTTGATGCGGAAGAAACAATTTGCATTTCTTTGGAAATGTTTTGTTGTTGCTATCTTTTGCATATTTTGCAGGAAACAAAATTGACGAATACTTTTTGTTTGATAACCAAAACATTTGTTATCCCCTCATCAAAATTTGAAACACAAGACACTCTCAGAAACCCCTTGATATGAATGATTGGAAGCCATATACAAAATTAGATTGTTTGAAATAAAAAACCCATCCTAATTACATTTGCCTCGCACAGATATACATCAACATCGAATTACCGGAATACCACACCATCAGTTGCTTATCGATTTTTTTTCGGAACGATCTCAATGGTTAAGGTGACCTACATATCATTTGGCGATATAGTCAAAGTTTGTTGAGGGTAGAGCTTGAGAATGGCAAATCCGGTATATACTGATTATAATGACATTATTATAGCGTTTCATATGATGAATGGTAGCTAGATATACCGTTGTCTTGGTCTTTCGTTCAGCCATCATTCATTTTAAACCTGAGCGTTATTCAACGTCAGAAAATTTGTGTTAACTTTGTCTAATAATTGCTAGTCACCCACCCAATAATGTTCATTTCGTGTACTAAGACAAATGAAAACAGCTTATTTAAATATAGCCTTTATGGGTTAAACATGTTTCTGTGAGTGGTTAATAATAAATTCCCCCCCCCCTCCAAAACATAAAATAAAATAAAAAATACAGTTGGTGAACAAAACACAAGATAAATCAAAGTTTTCGACCGGCGTTCGAATGTTACTCTGAAAATTAAATAAATGAGTTTGACGATGCAATGTTCACTGTCTTTTCAGTGTTATCTAACTGATATATCATTGCTTTAAGTTATTTAAGTCTAGTTAACGTCAAATTAGATGGTGAAATTTTCATGATTTTTTATGCAATACCGCAAGTTTTAGATTTGTTTAAGGAAAGCCATGTTGTAATTACAGCAGGTTAAAAAATATTCCATTAGGAGATCTGAAAAAAAGAGGACAATAAATGCTGTAAGTAAAGTGTTATTTTCATTTTTCGAGTCGGAATTGGAGCAAGGACTAGTTGTCGTTGTTTACGGACGAAGTTGCGAACATTTCTGGCATATTATTTCATATGACCTTTAACGTGATGGTCAGCAGACATGGAATTGAAAATAATGACCGAAACGTCTCAAATAGATTAAAAAACATAAACAATCGTAATTGTAATCAGTTATGACTAAGCCTCGATTCATGCCAAGGGTACTTATGTATTATAGGATTTGAAATACAACATAATGAGCCCATTTGCCAAAATTTGATTATTCACATTTGTTTGATAATGTATGTGACAGAATTATACAATTTCCATTCAGATCTAGAACAAGGGGAAATGTGTCATTGTATGACCAGCAACATCTGTATTGAGATAGTAACAAAATATTTTCAAATTTGAACGAATTTTGAATGTTGTTCTAAAATGTAAAAGCCGCTTGTCGCAAAAACGAAACAACCATTTTAAACGTTTTATCTGTTTGTTGCATTATGATTGTAACTGTAAAACTATTTTAGGCATCAATTTTAAATGTTAGTCTTTTGAACACAGTAATAATGCGATCGGTTATGACTGGTAACGGAGACAGGTTCATTTACTTTATATCAGAATTTGAAAAAGTTTGGGAGGAATTTAATACTACTTGAACATTCAATAAATTTCATTTGGAACTTGTGTGAAATACAAGAAACCTTGCTGTGTGACCAATGTTACCTGATTTTTTGACACAAACATTTTAATACAATAAATTGAAAAATATCGATTGAATGGAAAATAACATATTGCTAAAAGACAAGTATCTGGGTGACGGGTTCCAAGAAATGCCCGTTGTGTTCGTACGTATACCGCATTTATATATAACTTATTGATAGTCGGTTTGGTATTTCTGGCTTCTAAGTGTCCCTGAGTTATATATTGTATTCCTGAAAACGCATTTAAATAGACAAACAGGAGCACTGTAAGCGAATGATTCCTCTGTAGGTCGCTTGGTATATCTTGAAAATCATTTTTGACCGGGTTCTAGTGCTTGATACACATGTGTCAATTCATTTGTTATTGTAGCATGCGATTTCATGACAAAATTCGCCTTTGAATGAAACGAAAGACGACAACTTTCAATTATTTTTACTTTTACAACAGTTTTAAACATTTATCGAATTATTTAACTCGTTGAAATATGTTCTTTATTTACTGAATCTCAATTTACAAGCCTTTTGGAAAGTCTTGATATGATTTTGGTGTGAGTACATGCTTATATAGATTTTGTAATCCTTTTAATAGAAAAATTCATTTTATCATACCCCTTGAATAGTATATCTTAACGTTCTTTAATCGTATCTATTGCCGTAGTTTTGCTTTTAACGTATTTTAGGCATATCAAATGAACTTAAACAATAGACGCTTCCGTAATAGGAACAAATATTGAATAGTAAAAGAGCTCCTTCAACGCAAATCTTGGATATGTTTATTTTTTCGTATCTGCTAATGTAAACACTACGATACAAAAAGATACAAAGACACCGGTAACATTTCTGCTTTTCGTTGAAGCAAAATAGTGAGTTTTAAATATCAAAATCTTGTTTTTGTTGCTTTTACACGAGAAATGCATTTTGTTGTTTTTGTTGTTGTTGCTGTTAAGATCTTTCCGTTTACGTTATCCATAGAAATACAATTCACTTAGTTTTAGTGGAATGGTGAGGGTGAATTAACCTAGCTCCTATTTCGAATAGAACACTTGGAGTACAGAACCGATACATCGCGAACACTATTACTGGATTTAGCCAGTAAAATGTATTGAAAATGTGCTGGTACTACCCTCGAACTTTATATGAAAAACTACAGAAAGAAGCTCAGTAGCCTAAAGTTAAAACATAAACCCCGTTTAATGGCACAAGGTACACGCCAAAGACATAAAACCATTAAACCAGTTTGCGTGCACAACCTCACTCTTATCATCATTATTATTTGTTATATACACCACCGTATAAGTCAATTTTGAAACAAGTAATTCTTTTGATATTAATCCTGATGCGACGTTATATTTCGAAAAACTTTTCGATAGATACTTTCTATAGCCTTTTAAATGTTTTACATTGTTGACAACAATTAATGAGCGAATATTTGGAACGGCTGTGTGTTTTTGTGTTTCTTCTTTGAAACGTGCTTTGTTATTCCTTTAAATATGTTACCATCGTTTCCCAATAAGCAGAAATGCAGGTTGCGATATTGCAAAGCCATACACTGCAATAAATAACGAAAAGTGAACTACGTTAACTTTTCCTGAAATATATCATAAACACTATAGTAATACCTGTTCGCCTGTCCGTCAGATAATTTTTCATTTTTTGCCGCGTATAATATCTCTCTATAGGCTGATTTTGACTTCAGAACTGCTATAATGATTACTGTTTCCTAAAGACAAATAACACCGGAAGTATATAAATATAGGTTATGGATTAAACTTCTTTCTTGGTTTTTGTCATAATAATTATAGTAAAATCCCCGGAATCCAGTTGCTTAAGAGAAAGAAAGAATCACCCCACTTATTCGAATCTTCTATTAGTTCAAGTGAAATTCGAGTTTGTCATTGACTTAAATGCAATCCGGCGAAATTAAAATTTGTTTGGGGACAGTCATGTTGTAATTAAAGCAGGTTGATGAATGTTTCATTTCGTAAAGCTTTTCTGAAAACGAAAAATAAATTATGTTTGTTGAGGATTTGTTAATTATTTTATCCCTTTTTGGAGCAAAACACGGGTCACTCAAGTACTTGTCTTTCTTTTGTTTTGTTATCAACTTAAATCATAGGTTCATTTACTGTAGAAAACACATAACAATGATGACTGACTCAATACACATTATATGTTTGCAGTCCGTTTTCCGAACGAAGTGGCGAAATAGAGGTATTTTCTTTCTGCATATTATTTTTTTCATTTGCACCACGTTTTCACTTACTACATGTTAGATGTTTGCAAGGAAGATTTCCATCAAAAACAAATCGTGTAACCGTAAATACTTAAATATTATGTGAACATAAGCTATGATGATTAACTGTTCAAGTTGGTCATAAACTACGATTTATTTAATGAAAGAACTGTCCTATTTTTTACGGAAGCTTAAAGTATACATTTTCATGCAAAAAAAGCTACTGTATTAATGTAAAAACAAAAAAAAATGCGTGGGTTTATGCATAGCAAAATTGGCTGTCCTGTAAGTGCATGGTTATCACACTCGCTCCTTACCAAAGCGACCCGGGTTCGATTCCCGGCCAGGGCGCATGTGAGTTAGGTTGTCACCTTACCGGATTAATATATTTCTCCGGGTTCTCGAACAACTTAAGACCGCACTCCCGCGCAATTTCGTGCCAACGAGAGTGACTTAGTAGAAGTTAATATAACTTTCTTCATAATCGTTGTAAAATAAATAACCTTTAAACTAGCAAATGTTTAGATAAGCATTTTTCTTGATTATTCCCCTTTAACTCAGTTTGATGCGACTATTGTTTTCCTAAGAAGATGTCCCCATGAAATGGTGTTTCATGATTGGAGTTTGTTCCATTTTGATGCTGCATTATGCACTTTCGGTCGTTGTGAGCTCAGCATTTTGTTATGTTAAAGGGGTAGAAAACAGACGCACTTGATTCACAAAGCGCCGTTAATGGTATATCGCCGCCATCTGGATTTTGTTTTTGTTACAAAGGCGATAACAGGTAACGGAGACAAATTAAGTTTCTTAATAAAGAATATCAGAATGTGAATATACCAAAAAATGAAAG
Organism: Mya arenaria; assembly: GCF_026914265.1. Taxonomy (NCBI): domain Eukaryota; kingdom Metazoa; phylum Mollusca; class Bivalvia; order Myida; family Myidae; genus Mya; species Mya arenaria. The sequence continues at coordinate 49,195,329 of NC_069133.1, read as the reverse complement.
GGACCACATAAATATCAAAGAGGACGTGTGCTGCCTGCCATAAAGCGATTATCCCTCCCACGGACAACTTCTGGCGTCGATCGCATAATGTCGAGCAGCAGCCAGTCAGTACTCACTGATTAATTTACAAATCTACATATTCGCATTGTGTGTTTACTAATTCACACTTACGCAAGATAGAGTTTATAAAAACGTGATTTTCGCCCGCTCATTCTTATTATTGAACTATAATATCATGATTGTTTTATTGTTTTAATGAATGGCTCAATTTTATTGTAAAACATTATAACGGTTACAATTTGAATTGCGCCGTACATCAACTTCAATAATGAATTGTATATATATTGTTAAAAACACAGAACAGAACTACCTTTAGCATAATTTCAATTTTTTGTTGGGAATTGTTTTAGTTTTAAACCTTAAATTAAATTGTATACATTTATAGGTTTGCGTCTGCTCATTGCCTCGATATGTTTGTATACGCTTAATCTGTGGTCTTGGTTAAAAGTTGACTTATTACTCTTGTTCTGTTTATTGGCCTTAATAAACTAAGATTGAACTAGAACGCTAAAATGAAGGCACCAACATTATCACATGAGCTTAAAAAATATCAATTAAAAGCACCATCTCAGTTTTTGGGTTTGTATTAACGCTCTAAACACATTTTTGGTAAATGACATTATTTTCCCTTATCAGTGTTTTTATAGAGATATAATATTTCAATCATTTCTTTATCTAAACTTGCTGTGGGACGGGATTTGTAAGTAGGTTATGTCCTATGACGGGAGAACAAAATTAATGTGTCAAAACCAATGGCAATCGAAACTTTAAAATTAATGACTCCAGCATTGTCTATTTGCAACTAGAATATTCTATGTGACATCTGACAAAGTTACTATCTTTTTCTGTCATGAAATAAACGCTGCAGTGTACGACTCCAGCTTTAAGCACCACACTCTCGATTGCAGCCACTAATTGACGCCACTAAGCCCGCAACGTAATTATGTCAGGTCGATATTCCTGGAAAAATGTTAAGTTCATTATAAAACTATAAAGCTTGATTTGTTTTTGGTATTAATGTTTAATTATTCTCCCTTTTTCAACGCGTTATTATTGTTTAAGATAATTACGGTAAACAATGTTTCGGTTCATAAAATCAATGGTAAGCAAGTAGATTGCTTTGTGAAATAGGAGTATCCGGCCTGATATATATGTATATGATTAAGATACTGTTAATATATTTACTTTCTACCGGCAATGTTTTGTTCGATATTTGCAATTTTCGGACGATATTTCCCGGATTGTTGTCGTCGTGAAAGAAAGAGTTACGGTAAAGGGCACCTCCCTCCTATGAACGTGTCTGTTTTGTTGCTCTTTATGTCTGCAATGCAAATGGAATGATACGGTTGGAGACAGCAAAGTGTCTGCATCAAAGATTTACGACTAAGAGGTTCTTTGGCGCAAACCTTTCCTCTTATTTTCGTATTTTATGTCGCTCACGCATACCAAATACCACGTATGAAGACACAAAACCACTTTTAATGATAGTTATAGAGTGAGTTTGTTGAGGGTTGAGCTTGAGGTTGGCAAATCCAGAATATACTGATTATAATGACAACACTATAGCGTTTCATATGATGAAAAGTAGCTAGATATACCGGTTTATTGGTCTTTCGTTCAGCCATTATTCATTTTAGACCTGACCCTTTTTCAACGTCAGAAAATGTGTGTTAACTATGTCTCATATTTGCTAGTCCCCCCGCCGAACAATTTTTATTTCGCGTTCTAAGACAAATGAAAACAGCTGATTTAAGTAAAGCCTATATGGGTTAAACATTTTTCTGTGAGTGGTTGATGTAAAATTCCCATAAATGTCAGTGCCGAATTGTGAAAACTACAGTTGGTAAACAAACACAAGATTAATCAAAGTTTTCGACCAGCGTTTGAATGCTTCTCTGAAAATTAAACAAAAGGATTTGGCGACGCAATGTTAACTATTGTGTCTTTTATGTGTTATCTAACGGATATATTATTGCTCTAGGTAATTAAAGTCTAGTTTTCGTAAAAATTAGATTGTGAAATTTTCATGAACTTTAATGCAATCCCGCAAATTCAAGATACGTTTATGGAAAGCTAGTTTGTAAAAACAGCAGGTTGATGAAATATTCATTAGGAAATTTTAAAAAAGAAAGAGAACAATTAATGCTTTAAGTAAATTGTTGTGCTATTTTTTCGATTCCAATTTCCAATTGGAATACGGACTAGCACGGAAAACGTCTGGCATATTATTTCATATTACCTTTTTACGTGATGCTCAGCAGAAAATGTAAAATAAATCATTACGGAAACGTCTTTAATAGGTAAAATAATCATATGCAGTCGTAATTTTAATCAGTTATGAATAAGCATTGATTTTGGCCGAGGTCAATTATGTATTATTGAATTTGAACTACAACGTAATGAACTCAATTGCCGAAATTCGATTACTTTCGGTTTTATAAATAAGATAAGTGGCAGAATAATACATGTAAATCTTCAATCTAGATCAAGGGTAAATTTGTAATTGTATGAACATCATCATTTATATTTAGACAGTAACAAAAAGCTTCTGTTTCATAAACAACATAATGGTTCTTACTGCCGCAGTGCGATATCCATTGATAAGAAAGAGCGCAAGCCGTTATTAAACTCTCCCTCTAATTGTTTTTTCCTTGAACACATATACATCAAAACCCAATTACCGGAACGCCACAAAACAACTAGCGGCATATCTACAATTTGCTCGGGTCGACGACACGTACGCATCATTTTGTGAACGCATCAATGGTCAAGCCATGACGTCGATATATTAAGTCTGAAGTAAAGCGCTGATTGCTATATATACCACCGTCTAAGTCTATTCTTAAACCTCTTAAACCAGTAACCCTTTCAATTTTAATACTGAGGTGACATTCTATTTCGCAAGTTGCCTTTAAGATGATTTAAATTGGTGGCGGCAATGAATGAGCGAATACTTTGAACATAAAATTATGTAAGCAAGTCCAAAAGCAGTTCGGGGAAGGTGATTCCTGTTGTCACTAAGCTTCTAGTGTTTCTTCTTCGAGTTGTGATATACCTTTTAAATATATCCCCATTGTGTCCCAATGAGTAGAAATGCAGGCTGCGATATTTCAAAGCCATACATTGCAATAAATAATGATAAATTGCTGTCAAAAGAGATATAATTTCCTCAAACATATTCTGTTTCTCAAAATTCCAGATCGAGCCTAGAATCACTTACACAGACATATCTGTTTTCAATCAAAGGGAATCATGTTATGTTAAAAGTTCTGGAATACCGTGACATGACAATGACGTGAGATTTGTCTGAAAAGATGTTAGTTCCACTAAAGAAACACATGTTCGGCCGTTTATGAAAGTTTTGTTCCGAATTCCCGCGTATTATATCTCTTTTTAAGCTGATTTTGATTTTAAAACTGCGTAATAATAATAATAATAATAATAATAATAATAATAATAATAATTATAATAATAATAATAATAATAATAATAATAATAATAATAATAATAATAATAATCATCATCATAATAATCATAATCATAATCATAATAATTATATTATTAAATATAAAAATGAAAATGATCATATTATAAAAACAATAATAATAATAATAATAATAATAATAATAATAATAATAATAATGATAATGATAATGATAATAATTATAATAATAATACTCCCGAAAATGCAATTGCCCAAGTGTTTGAAATACAGTTTGGAAAAAAAAACAGAAAGGAAAACGAAAGCATTAGATCGGCTTTTTAATCTAAAGTTGACAACTGAATAAATTGGTAAAACATATTTTATTATTACTTTAAACTTTTTTTTGGTGATGCAAGATTAAAAATGGTTTGTCTGGTGTGTCATTTAACGACAATGTTATTACTCTAGTAATTCAAAACTAGTGTTAGTCGAATTGAAATGTGATTTTGTCTTTGACTTAAGTGCAATCATGGGAACAGTCATGTTGTGATTAAAGCAGGTTGATGAATGTTTTATTTCGTAAAGCTTCTCTGAAGAAGAATAATAAATGATATCTGTAGAGGTTTTGTTATTTTATTATCCGTAATTGGAGCACAAACACGTATTGATAATCCAAGTTCATATCCTTCATATTTTTGGTATAAATCACCGATTTTAGCTTTTTTTGCTAAGAAAAACACATAACAATGGCAGTCCGTTTTTCTTACGTAGTGGTAAAAAGATGCATTTTCTTTCTGCTTACTTTTTTATTAATATGAGGCGTTGGCAAGGAAGAATTTCATTAGAAAAACAAAACCGTGTGATCGTAAATACTCACAGACCATGTGACCAGAGGCCAGTATGATGGTTTAGCGTTCAAGAAGGTCATAAATAGTGACTTGTTTTTTTGACAGAACTGTCCTTAGTTTCGCAGAAGCTTCAAGTAAACATGTTCACACCATGTTTGATGAAAATAAAAGTCATACAAAATTGGAGATATTTTCCATGCAGTAATGCAAACAAAAACTTCTGTATAAATGTAAACATGAAAAGAATGCGTGTGTGTATGTGTCAAGATCAAACATTCCCGGCCTGGGCGCATGTGCATTTGGTAGTTACTTAGACGAACGAGTGGTTTTCTCCAGGTTCTCCGGTTTCTCCCACAATTTCGACCACAAAAGCATTTTTGCAAGATAATTGCCCTTGAACTCAGACTGCTGTGTCTATTTTTTTCCTAAGACGCCGTCCCAAGAGAGTGGTGTTTCATAATAGGAATGTTGATGAACTATTTTGTAGTGCTAGAACTCGCAAGAAAGAGTGTATTCCGTCTGCCAACGTTAAGTGCTTTATTTAAAAATAAAACTTAACAATTTGAGTTTCAGGGCACACACTTGTACACGCGATATCTCCAAGAGCAAAAACATGATATGCTGTGAACATATATACTCGAGAATGCGAAACGGTGACACATATAATGGCATTTCAAGGCATGGGCGGATCCATGAGTTGACGTAAGAGGGGGTGTAACCTTTTAAGTTGCGCCACTCCCTCCGAAGCGAAATATGTCGTTTAAAGCGTTGGGATAGGGGTACTTCTCCAAGAACAATTTAGTATGAAATAGTGCATTTTGGGCTTTGTTTCTCCTATATTGAAATGAAAAATGAACTTGGACGCCCCCACCCCACTGTATCCGCTAGTGCCAAGGATGTCCACCTACATTTAATAGAACAGTAAAAATGGTTCTGGTTTCTAAAAATAAAAGAGAGAGGATAACAAATTTCGAATATGAAAATTAATTTCAGTTTAATATTGCGCATAACAAGCATTCTCTTTTAAGAGAAGAAATGTGCATTTAAGTGGCCAACAGTCTCCCCCGTCTTGTCATAGCTGCCATCTCGAACCAAAGATGTGGCAAGGCAGCTGCCAGATATCTCCCTGCGGGTTATGGAAACTACATAATGATATAAGAAAATGATTCTAGCATTCATTTTCTGGCGATATATAAACAAGTTGATCAAAAAGCTCAGATATTATAGATGAATGCTTAATGTGTATGGATGATAACTTACAACATCAATCCAAACAATACAAACTGCTGTCTGCTTGAAAATACTTCTATCAGAATATTGAGATTTGCTAGAGTTTTTCCGGACCCCTTTAACAGTGTATCAGTTGAATATTCTTTGAACAACAGTGTCGTTGTAATATGATAACTGCAGAGCTACCAATACCTCGTCGTTCCCATGTTGCATTTATCGATAATGAATTCAAGACGCGGATGACCATAAAGTGGATATAATTATTTTATTGCTAATGCATTATTGTTTTCCTAGTGAATTTGTTATTGCATTTGTGTTTTGTATTGAAGCACAAGCAACATATGTGCGTTTGATTGGAAATGCTTTGTTAGTGCTCTGTTCTGCCCATATCCCTTTAGATGAAAAGCTGATCATTACATTTGTGTGATAAACAAACCAAACGATATCACCAATTCAAGTTCTGTGTTGAATGCAGACACCCATTGATATTATAAATTTTATTATTTTTAGAATACATCATCCTTATTTCAATTACATTTAGCATTTTATCACCGGAATAGCATTCAAAAACAAGTCTCTTTCGGTCAAGATGACCTACACATCATTAAGCGAAATAAACTTCGTCTGTAAAACACGGCCTGTAAACGCCAGCTCCACCACTTTACGGTGGTGCAAAGAAAAAGAGCTGTCGACACTTCCGTGGTGGAGCTGTGCCCTATGTTTACATGAACAAACGTGCATACGGAAATCGGAGAATGTGGTACCGTGTAAGAACACTTCTACTGTAGGTTGGTTACTATGTCGTTTCAATATTGTGCAAACTGTGGTGCCAGGAGCTTTTCTCCCGAATCAGACTTGTGCATATTTTGAGATCTGATTGCATAGCAAGTACATTTCGGTGCTTACACACCCCGTAGGAACATTCTCACGCATGCAAGCATAACTGTTATGTATAGTACCTATGCCGGAACACAACAAAACTAATAAGCACTTCTTAAAAAGGAAAAATGCACATATTTATAAAAGTGGTGGCGCTGTTGCCCTAGTGGTGGCGCTGTCGAGTAGTGGTGGCGCTATCGAGTATGTTTTGCTCTTGAAGTATTATAAAAAGTTAACGCTTTTGGAATGAATACAAAAGTTGCTATGTTTATCATTCATTGAACATAATAATTCTAAGATGCTGATGTTGTATGAATAATTGGCAAGTTAAAAATGGCCCGGTTATCTGTTTTCATTTATCTTTTGTGCTTTTGTTTAATGTTAAAAGAAAGCTTCAAACATCCTGGTATTTTGAAAATTGATTCAGTCCCATTTAGCAACCTCAGTTAAAGGAGAGTCGAAACGATCGGTTCCGACAACGTTTATTTATTTTGAGAACTCATTTCCTAACATAGCAACTTCATTGCAGTATTATCGCACTTGCGTGTGTCGATTACAATTATAGATAACTTCTTAAATTAGCGCACACTTTTATATCCATTTTATTTCCCTGATAGCCTTATTGTTCAAGGAATCATGATACAGGATTAAAGTCCCTTCGAAACATGTTTTCGACTAATGAAGTATAAGTATATCTGATTTAGTTGGTAACTTCATATGCTTAATATATCGTGTGCCCTGCCATTATGTGGCGATGTACTATCGTTATGTGTAAACAATGTTCCCCCACCCCGAAAAAAACAACAAGAAAAAGAAAAACGAGCGCTAGCGTCAGTAATAAGTCGTTGAACGAGTGCAAAATGTCTTTCGAACCGTTCGATAAACATGTTATAAATGGGTTTAAACGCAACGAAATTGTTATTGCTCTAGGTAATTTAAATCTATTTCATTCGAATTGGATGGTGAATTTTTCATGAACTGTAATGCAATTCTGCGAATTTAATATCTGTTTTGTGACAGCCATGTTGTAATTACGGCAGGTTGATGAATGTTTCATTACGTAAAGTAACTAGAAAGAATCTCGAAGAATAATTGTTATTAGTTGAATTGCAAGTTGGTGGTCCAATTTTTAATTGGGGCTGATTTGTGAGGACTACCTTAGTCGGCTCTATCTTAGATACATTTGACGAAGCATTAATCTTGCACTCTTACTCTCTTTTTATCAAATTGCATCAGTGGTTCCAGCTTTTTTAATTCAAGAATACACCAAACTCATGAACAATTCATAGTATTCTGCTTAAGTTTATACTCGTGTTATCGTAATCTCATTGGCTCTTAAATTGTATGATATATAGACTGTGCGGCGTTCCCTTTAAGTTGTGGTATTTAACTAACAGCTATTAAGTTACAAAACTGTTCTCAAAATTCAACCTCTGTAACATAAAATATCACTTTATATTGCTTAATATGGTACTTCAAGCCGTCTGGTATTTTAAATTTGAGGATCCCCTTAAATTCCATCAACGCCAAATATTCATATATCCCACGCTGTTATGCAGACCATAGTTTCTGTATAGATGTAAACAATGATAATGCGTGTGCGTGCGGATGCATAGTAAGCTGTTTACAAGAGCTGATTTCTTTTGATAAGTTTCCCTGAACTCAGATTGCTGAGTAAAGAGGGGAATAATGCTTCCTTTGAATGCCTCCACTGGGACTCGTGTGGTTTTCTATGATGATGAAAATAATTCAATGTTTGATAGCATATTTATCCAAAATGTCGAGTTATTCTTACTAAATTAAGCCACTTGGGTATATTCCGTCCATCTTTTGTTGACATTTATTGCTTAATTTTACAGTAACACTGACCAGGATTGAGTATAATGGAAGAACACCTTACTTGACGACTATTCCATACCAATCTGCATGAAGTTGCGTTTTCTGTTGTTTAGTATACTATGGTATTGTTGTGATAAACTTGGTATTATTACTCAAGAAACATTTCGTGCACAACAGTTTTAGTTTATTTGTTTTTTTCAGTCCTAAAACAGTTTCCTCTTTCAAAATATACGTTAGAGGTGTAATATCACTCGTGTTGTGGTATTGAAAATAAAGTTTAGCAAATATAAATTTCAGAAATCATAATGATCTGCAAACATTTACGTTGTATTTAATTAAGGATTTATTTCCTTCTTATCTGGAACTGTTAAATATAAGAAATAAACGCTAAAAAGCTAACCACTACACATTAATATGTTCGGTTTTATGCCAGAAATTATGCGCCATCCGCCTGGTGATATTTTGTTCAATTACACTGTATATTATTGCGATACTAATTCAATCAAGAAAATTAAGTATAAACAGGGATAATCACTAAGGAAGAAAACCCATTAACATAACAAAGCTAATCGTTTGGGTTTAAAAGAGAGAATACATATCCGTATTCAACATCAAAACACATAACTTGGTAGCATTAGGTAGCATTGGCAGAATATGCTTCGAACGTTGTTCAAGAATCATACACCATTTACTGCTATGGGGAAATCTGCAACATACTCGAAACTAGTTTTAAGGTTGTGTTTTATGAGTAACGAGAATGTAATTGCATTGCAAATGGATATCGAATTTAGAAATTCTTAAATGATCAATCTTGTTAAACAAAAATTAACATGAATTATTCCTGAAGTAGAAAAATAATATCACTGAGAATAAGAAATGTAATCTATAAAGTTGGTCTTGTATTTTCTTATTCGTCCCAACAATTTTCATGGGGAAATTAAACTGAAACTGTTCCCCTGTCTGGTCGATGCTTCCATTTCACACCAAAGATGTGTCAACGCAGCTGCGAGATAGGTCTCATGGGAGTGTAAAGATACAACGAGATGATAGAGGATGATGATTTTGGTAGTCATGATATTTACTGGCGATGTGTGGAAGGTCAGAAGGGCATTTTGCTGGGATATTGAAAATGAACTGTTAGAGGTTAAAGACAATGTTTTACAACACCAGGAACAAATCGACTTATTGCTGTAAAAATGATTGACACCAATGTAAGATTTCACTCCAGCAGTGTTTTGCGAATATTTACAGTCTTATGGAAACGTTGTGAAGCCTTGTTACGCTGTACTTTGGTAGTGATGAGTTTTGCCTGGGAAAGACATTCGAAGGAATGGTACATATGACCAGTTCTGATCAGGGCAATGATACGTATTTGGATAGATTTTGAGATATCATAATGTTCATTCTCATCAACATGGTCATCGCCAAGATGACTGTGTTAAATCTCATGTTTTAGACTACATTTTATGAATATATTTACTCTGGGGATTTACCAACTTTAAACAAAATTTTATTACGAAACAAATATAAAGATAGGCCTAAAATTAATTTTAGTTCTACTCGTATTTCAGAAGGTGGAGGCTCAGGCTTTGAGGTTGGACTTAAAATGCTCATGTCCATGCCGTCGACGAAAGAAATCAAGACTGCCGTGAGCAAGAAAATGGGCGGCGGAAAACGCAAAGGTAAGTTGTCAGTGTTGTGGCAGGCGTAAGTGGTCTTTATTGTTGCGGACGTAAATGGTTGATTTTGTAACAGACAGTCGTAAGTGGTCGGTATTGTGGCGGACGTGAGTGGTCGGTATTGTTTTAATGATCCACAATGCTGTGACTATCGTCACATGCATCTGTTTCTTATATAAACCGTGACTCTGCAAAGAATCTCCAAATAGTTTATAAAGGTCGCGGTAGCCTTATGTTTATATGAAAGGAACATAACTCAAACAAAGCTAAACCTGGAAGGCAGCAGGAGTTACATGGCTTTGTAAAGCTAGTGATTCCTGCATTTGGTAAAGCACAGAGTTTCTGCTTGTATCGGTTTTGGATACACTATATGAAATAACGCGAGATGAAACTTCATGATTTAGTTTGTCTTATCAACTTAAGATAAAACAAGTGTTGCTATAAATTCGTTTTGCTTAATGGTAACGTTTCTGGTGTTTTATCGTACTAGTTATAATTAGTTAATATTTTTTTATTTTTTTTTATTTTTTTTGTGGAGCATTTTACACCATGGAAACTCCTTCAAATAGTCTACATTGAATATCTTTCTTTATTAACTTTATTTACAAAGAAGTTAATTCATCATGCAGTGTAAGGAGGTAACATTTAATTTTCTCCCTTTACATAATGCCAAAAAAAAAAAAAAAAACCGTACCATATTTTTTACAGAACGCGAATTATGAATATAACCCAAGACGCAGAGAGAGTTAAATGCATAACCAAAATATGTGCATTTTTTTGCAGCTTAAGCCCAGGCAGTTATGCTATAATATCGTTATTAGTTTTTCTCGTTGTTCCAAAGGCAAAAAACGATAATAATGTGTGAATGTTTGAACATTATCCACTCCATGATATATTATCGTGCTGTTTGCAAATCCTTTGAGAGAAGCTATAAAACTTTGCCAAGCCGCAAAATACCCAGTGAAAGGTAAAAATAAGTTTGATATGCGTAAATGTACATATTCCCACCACGAAGCATGGGTGAAATTGACCCTGAATTAAAATCACCATAGTAGGTAATTTAATATATTTGTCACATTGGTGCATTTAACCACGTTGGTAAATCCTCAGTTATGTCATATAATCGCATACTTTTAAAACAACTTTGTGCAATGGGTATAGTATTTAAAGTGTCAAAAGAAATCATATACGGTTTATGATTGTGTACAGATGGTGTTTGGGCTAACATAGAGAATGATAATGAAAACAGGAAAATATATCGTACACACTAATGAGATCGAAGCGTTCAGGTACTCACAAAATGCAATGATTTTGGCTTTTCAGACAAGCTACAATTTAAGCTAACCAGTTAAGCTAAAGAATATATTCGTTTAATATGAATTAAGTTGATATATATAATAGTTTTAATTGCGCAGGACAAAAGGTCGACGTTGCCAGGCATATTTCTGATTAAAACGATGAACACATTCGACTAAATTAGGACAAAACATAAAGAGGGCTGGAATAAATGGGAACAAAGAATGCCTTTGGTATAAAGGAAAAACTTTATTGGAAACTTTACCCTTCATCAGGGGTCAGAGTTTGCATGTTGTATATGAAGATAGTTTGTAACAGCAGATATGGTAGCCTTTCGTGATGAAACTAAACATTATTAACTTAAATACAATTATATTATGCAGTTTTAGATAGGCATGGAGATAGGCATGGAGTGCTTTGGTGGAATGACATAGGTAAACTTCCTGGAAAACACAAAAATCTTCGCGTTTATGATTGCCACCTTATAATCATCTAAGACATCTTATTTTAATGAGAGGTGATCGAAATTATGGCTCGCTATTAGCATGTTTCTGAGTACGGCACCCTCTGTGCCCCTCCTTTGGTAGCTATGAATTATGTGAGCGTATTGCTACGCTAGTGTTGCATAATCACATGTAATAATAGTTATAAAGGTTTCAGTCGAAGATAAAACTTTCTGTTACCGTTGCCACATGGCTGAACTAACGGAGCTTGAATTGGTCTCTAAGCGTTAAGGTGGTGAGCGCATTATTATTTTATTCGTTTCAAATTGTTTGCAAATTCTATGGAATATTTTGCATTTGCTTAATTAATTTAAATGCTTCGAATAACTACAGAAATCACCTGAGATAAATATTATGTTGTTTAATTGTGGCCATTTCTTAAAGAGAAAATAATTTCAAGTGCTATAACTAATGAATTTGTCTCAATTTAAGACTTAAGCGAGTAACGTTGGATTATTTATTTCTTGGAGTCATTTTTCCTTGCAATGGGTATGTACTGCTTGAGAACGGCTTATATCTATTGTAAACCATGTACTTTCAAAGGATCCCTTATTAGCGCCTTTAAGTCTTTATCGCCACAATGTCGTACCGTTACAGTGCATGTATAGTTAGTATATTTTTCAATCATAACAAAAGCATTAAGAAAATAATATTTATAAACTAGTTTGTTTTGTCTTTCTCATTCATGTTTGTTTAAAAGACTAGGCACCAGATGATACAATGGCAAGAAAAATTATCAAAAATATACAAAACATTGATATCGATGTGGAAACAACGCATTGAATCTTACTATCTGATTTATTACATCGCATCGGACACATGTATCTTTCGCAGTCTTTGCGTATCATTTCCAATTCGAAATTTAGTGATTCTGTCTACAACGTCAATCCCAGTTAATTTTAAGATAGCCTCGGTATATTAATCTGCACTAACCAAGTGACTATCACATGCTTAATATGCACACTGCTATCAGTATGCGCTTTTCTAAAACGACAAAAACGTTATATTATTCATGTTAAATAATATCGTATCGGCATCATTCTAGCTCGTATTGGCAAATTTAGGCTTGTCCCATTTTCTTTCCCTAGCCTTCCTGATAACAATCCGAGCATAAACTGCAAAAAATGTCAGTATATACCGCAAATTGGAACAGACACACTCTTACAGGTGGCTTTCTGAGAACAAAATGAATTTGGAACAAACTAGGGACTTATTGACTCTAGACTTCTCAGCAAGTGTTAATTTCTATGAGATATGTTCTAGATAACGAGATATACATTCATCGTCCATTGTTCCGCTGAAGCAGTGATTATTTCTACGTTTTCTGGTTATTTAGCCAAGTGGCTTAGTTATACATAATTTACGGGAGATCAGCACATGGTCTTGTCTATATTTTTGTGTTAGTTGTGCAGTTTCAAAGATGGAGTAACAAGTGTACAAGTGGATACAAGGAGTTTAACAATAAAAGTAAGTCGTTAGCGATTAACAGCGCTTTTATTGACATACAATTATTTGTAAAAGGTATGTTTTATATTGTAAACGTAATTATCTCTTCAAAAACACAGTTATTGTGCTACAATAAATATTTCAGCACAAAAAAAGTTAAAGTAGTCTTAGAGGAGTAGTTAAGTACTGTTTAGTATAGAAGCAGACGTATACTTAAGAAACAAGATGTAAACTAAACTAATCTTATAAGAAGGGACAATCTTAATGAAATATTTTTTATTGAATTCAATTATCATCTAATCTCTTTGAGAGTATGTAGGTTTTTGAATCTTGAATCTAAGAGGTTAAAGTACAATCTCTACATTTGTTTGTGTTTTGTGTTTCGATGCAGTATGTTAACCTGTCAATAATTACTTTACTCGTGAAATGTTTATAACCATTGTTGCCCCATGACAACCTGTCACGTGATTCCATATTGTTTATCCTATTAGATTGAGAAGGGAATCCGTTAACGGGGGATGAGTTTGTAATAATGTGTACTTAAACAATAAATGGAATTATTAAAAGCAACAATCAACACTGGTAGATTACTGCTGCCTAGGCGTTTTTATGCATTTTACTTTTACTAGTGTATACAATATTTGATAAAAACGTTTTATTTGTGTCAAAAGAAATAAATGAAACATGTAAGACATGCATAACTAATATTTTTTTCAGAAAAAGCCGATTTGAAGGCTAAAGCTATCTTTAATACATATGATACTAAATACAGTTAACTATTTACGTTTTACACATTCATTTTGCAATATCGGCAATTCGCAGACGTAATCAGCAAAGGGATAAACACCGAAGGTCTTGCATTTCCATGTGATCTTTTAATTCACTGTAATCTACCTCACGCGCAACGTGAAAAATATTTCGTTAAAAGGGCTGGCAGGGTATACATGACAGAACACGTGGAAATATTACCAACAGGCCCCTTCAGTTTAATGAATGAATATTTAATCGAGACACAATACCAGCAGTACATTGAGGCAAAGACAACCACACGTTCCAGTTCAATCCTATCCTACAGTTACTAGACTAGTGGGATAAATTCATCGATTTTATATTTTCCGAAAAAACCAATGCAGAATTTACTTCAGCTTTGTATTGAAAGTTGCCTGTTGTCATGTTCAATGAATTTGATACCAGTAACTCTATCTCAAACTAATCTGAACGGTCGAGTGTAATTATCTTAATTACCATTGACAACCTAGACGCATTATCTCAACGGACATTACCTTCATGGCATATACGATGTATCTTAAATAATGTATATTCTGTCGATCTCCCTCACAACAAATCATGTTTGTCTTGTAATATGTTTTACGTTGTGTGGTTGAAAGTTATTGACATCATCGCGTCATTCACAGACACATGACGTCAGAACCTTAATTAGCTCAGAGCGAAATACGGACAGAACAGTTCTGAATAGCTTTCAAACTATACTCAGTGGCTTTTTACCGTTTAAGAAGAGAAAAATAGTTCAATTCCGTATTTCCAGCTGAACAAACAAGAATGGAAAAAGCGTATGTTTTAAACAGTTTAAGTAATTGCAACGTGAGGCCATTGAATGAAAGTATGCCATAAACAATGATAGTATCACTCAATGAAACCGTTCGGCCATGCATAAATCTCCACTAAATATTGTTTTATCGATAATGAGCACCGCAAGATCTTTATAATAATCAGAGACAATCAATGACTTAGATCAGAAGAATAATAAATCACTTATTGACCTCATATTGAACCACAAATAATTGCTGATGTTATGATAACCTGACTAAAAACAATCTGGAACAAGGTTGTTATTTATTTTTACATATCTTGCCGTGAGGCCACAACAAATTGATCATTTGTTCTACGGATTTTGCCAGAAAAAAGTAGGAGCGAGCGAGCGAAAAAAAAACAACATATATTTTTGTTTCATTTTCATGAAAATCAGAGGCGAGCGAAAGGCGAAAAAAAAAGTGTATATCTTATCAAATATATCTTAAAATGATGTAAAGTAATGCTTTTAAGATGCGAAGAAGGTTCTCAATTATAAATGAACAGGTTTTTATGGCATAACATGAAAACATGACTCAATTTAACAAATGTCAATAAAATACTGTGCTTTCATCGACATTGTCACAGCATCATTTAAATATGCATTCTAACAATATTCTGCAATTATTCTATGAACAAAAAATAACTTTTGTATTCATGCCATTCTTATCCAACTAACTTTCACAAAGAGCATTTTAAAAACAGTAAGTCACTCAAAAAATATTGGGACAGATATATATTTTAAACTTCAAATTTGTGAAGCCCATGATCAAGTTGCTGTGATTTTGACATGACAGAAGATGGAAAATAGTAGATGGAAAATGGTAATAACACAACTAATACTTGAAAACACACACATTTATTAAGATAAATCTTTAAGAACTGTAACAGACATTAATTTCAACGTTATTCTATATATAAACAAGAGTGCCAACTGTCACAAAACACGCCCGTCCTTTTTTTTAAAACACCAAGTTTGGTTATGTTAATATGATTTATTTTGAAAAATAAATGAGAAAAAAATAGTTTGGTGATGAGCTTAATATAGAGAGCCGCCCCATTAAATACAGTTTTTCCCAATCCCAAGGTCAAACTCAGGAGTGATAGGGCGACATGGCTGGTTAAAGAAAATGACCAAGATATTTTACCAATGCACATTCTGACCGAATATGGTGATGATTGGACAAAGAATTATAATATCATTGATTGGACAAGACCGATTTCAGGTAATTCCTATAATTAAAAGGGTGATAACTCTAGAGAACTAGAGCAGAATTACTTGTTATATAACAGGTCAAAGATATTATACCCATATTCATTCTGTATTCTGCAGGGAGAACTATAAAACCTACTGTTAAACGGCTGTATTAAAAAGAGCAGAATGGTAAATATTCCCCTACACCTTGACATTGAACAAAGCTTAAGTTATACTTTTGAATAAGCAAGCCCGGTTCCAATCCTGAATTTGAATAAGCCCGGAAAGTAATTTACCAGTACATGGCTCTCAGGGCTTGAGCTAATCTGAACCACTGCATATCAATTTTAAAGTCACATTACAGATCAGCATTATTTGTGACAGGCATATAAACAAAATACCAGGTTGATAACTGTACTGAACAGACATATGACTAGAGCTTAACCCTATGAGGTGGCATGTTGTTATGTAAATATTGAACTTATAAAAAATGACTAGCTTATTTACTCAATCTTTAACATTGTCAAAAACTGCACAAACAATATTTAAAAACTCACAATTTACACATGATATCAATTAAATACTGTCCAAACATATGACAAGAACCTGTAAAACAAACAGTTTGCCATTTTATCAAACAAAAGGTTCAGTATGCATAGACTTCTTACTATATGAGTACCAAATCTATAGAAAATGACTAGATACTTTACTTTATCTTTGACCCAAACACTGTATGAGCAACATTCTAAACAAGGATTGCACAATTTACACATGAGATTCTAAATGTATAGCAGTCTATAGGCAAAATAATTGTCATAAAAGATACAAATGACTGATACAAGAAAGCACTTCAAATAGAAGGGGCACAACAACAATAATATGTATACCATGTTAAAAATTGCGTCATAAATGTTTCTTCAGAAAGCAATACTTTGCTTCAAATGAAGACTAATAAAAATATAACTTTACTATTTCTACACCTTATTAAATGGTGAAACTAAGAAAAATATTGCATTCCAAAGTAGCATTTATAACGTAATTTATCATATTAAAAGTATACACACACTGAATATAGGTTGATGACATTTTTTCTCTACGGTAGTCTATGTTTTCACTTGGTTTTCTATTTTTTAACAAATTTCTTTATGCCCCATGTCTTTGCATCTTTCCCTGAACCACGACAAGTTGAACACAAAGGCCGTACAACTGAGTATTTCCCGTACAGATCTGCAATGTACAGATCATTGTCATCTAATAATTCCCCAGTATTACCACAATAGACACAGACAGGTGGTAGGTAGTGTCAGCACTTAGCAGAAAAGTATGAAATCTCAACATCGGAGATGCAGCAAACACATCTTCTGACATACAATCCAGGTGCTTCCTCCAGTTGATCCCCACAGGTATATGTTTGGCAGGCCATGATGTTCTGGAGGGTTTCCTCCTGTATAAAAAGTTTTAAACATCATTTAAATAGTTTGCATTAAGATAAGTTGAATATCTTAAAAGAGCCAAATAACAGCCAAAACAATAATACAAGGAATGTAGACTAAAGACCTTGACATGATTATTGTATGCAACACACTGTCTTTTCACTAGTGGGAAGATATTTTTATATCTCCATTGCAAGGTCAAGATACTACCCGGACAAGCAGGGGGACGGACAGATGGTGCAAATTACTCTTAGACTGACATGACTAAATTCTATATTCGCTATCAATTTTAGCATTAAACCACCCTGTTATAATTCTAGATGGCTTCAATTCTGAAATAACCAAACTTTAAATAGTGTTTGATTTCAAATACCTGCTGGCGGTCAAGTGTGTTGGTACTGAATAAACATCTAGGCTTGTGACATTCCCCGCAGAGGAAGCATCTCGAACCTTTTCTACTTATTTATAAATATACATTGAATATATTATTAAAACAAGTAATATGTACACCAAAATGTCCATGTACTTCTATACATTGATTTTCTATAAACATGTTTGTGTTAACTGTACTTAATAAAGATCTCCAAGAACAAAAGACACAATCTGTTGTTTGGCACTACTTGATTCAATACCAATACAAATTTCTTATCTTAAAATATAGCAGATGAGTAATTTCAATATACATGTATGCATCTTCACAGTGTTCTTAATGAGCGAAACGCTCAGAATACCTTTGATGTGACTGAAAACGATTTTGACTAATTGTGATAAGTCAAATGGTATTTTATCGCAGTAATATCTATGCAGCATAAAATTTAATCAAATGGTCACTTCTGCTGGTGCTTTTCAAACAGCTAAAATTTATACCAGATCCATTTGTTATTTTAATGTTATTGTCAATGTTAAGGTTTAATTTTTCTCTAGAACATGCACAGGTAAAGAGTGCATTCTGTCAGGGCATGGCTAAAAGTAAAGTCCGTTTTTATACCGTGCACTGACCCACTATGTTAATATACTAATGAACTTCTTTACTAAATATTTAACCCTTAGTGACAATAACAATCCTATCACAATTATATGCCCAATCTGCTTGTGAAAAAATGAATTTACCTATAAAAGATCATCTTTGTTATAGCGATTACAATTAATGTTTTGCGTAGAATTGATGGCTGAAATATGCACACCTGATCTTTCATGTTATATATTTTACATTGATGTACTTCACCTTGAAAATATCTCTGTTCTGTTTATCGTGATCTTCTGACTCCTCATCAAAGTCTCCATGTTTCTTTGACGATGGTCTGTACTTGTCACGAGTCAGAGGTTTTCCAAACACCTGCAAATTATATATCGTATTATATAATATATATTGAATAAAGATAATCTACACAGGAACCCTATATGTCTCTAAAATCATAAGCTTTACATTTTAAACTTGAAATGACTTGAAGTTTGCTTGTCTAGTTTTTTGTTTTTTTTTGTTTTTTTTCAACCACTATAATTTTGAGTCACTTATTTATATAAATATCTGTGTGTGTGTGTGTGCATAATCTTTTTTGCCATGACCATGCATTTAACAGCCAGAGGCATTTGTATGTTGATTTTGAAAATAAATTAGATTTCATAAACAGGTTCTCTATGCTGAGAATGAATGTATAACTCCAGAAATCAGTCTACCATTAGCTTGTTCACTTCAAATTCAGAGCATTTGGATGATTACATCTTTTAGTATTTGGGAAAGGAAAATTGGTGACCTTCAAAGAAGTAGCTCAAATATCACATAACTGAGACGGTCAAAAAGGTCCTGGTTTCGAACAGGATTTATCAACAGTAGCGACACTCGGTGTCTGAGCATTTCTTAATCTGGAAGCAATAGTGGCTTGACTCGGCGAGCTTTTCGAAGAAGTCCTACAACACAATTGAAAACATTTAAATAGCTCACACATAATTTGCATGAAAAATGTACATGAATGTCTGCCTGAATTGTATCACCTTACCTTGCAATTAGAAAAATCAACAACAAAATATGGATAAAAGTGACAATATATTGACTCTTGCTTCAGTGACAAGCAAGACTTTAAATTGGATTATACGAATAATTAATTTCTTTCTATAAAATATAATACCAAATTGCTCACGACCCAGAATTCAACTTATTACTTTAAATTATATACATCTACATGTATGTTAGTAAGTTAGTACATGGCTAAAATAGTATAAAGGAATTGGTTAATATTGGTTATGGTGTTTGAATAATGATTTAATGCGATGCGCCTCTTTATTCGTCTCTTTATCGAATAATAATCATATATGAATACCTGAAGATGTTTGCTTTTTTAAGTCTGAACTTTTTGTATTCAGAGTGGCAACTGGACTGTCCGCTCCATGGCCAATGGCTGTTATATCAAGGAAAGCCAATACTTCTTCATCAGATAAGCCTTTGTGAGCCATGATTTTGTTTCCTTTCAAGGTCATTTGTGAGAAGCGTTCATTCACTGTATCAACAACTGATTCCATGCTTTTCTCGAAAGCCTCCTTCAGTCCTGTTTTCAATTTTGCCTGATTCCTTACAGACGACAGTGTTGACAGGTTTTTAGTCATTTTTTTATACTTCGATTCCATTTCATCCCTGTCAAGAGCCACATGCTGAAGTGCTAAATTCAGAATAGACATACATCTTTCGGCTGGATTTGTCCAACTGTGGGAAGGTGCCGTGCGTAAAGCAATGATCATGTCTAAGTCTAGTTGCATGAAAAGTAATGCCAATGAAAGCTTCACTGTTTCATATGTGACCCGATGGTCTGGTCCCCCATCAGTGTAAAGGCAAAGTATTGGGACACTGAGATTTGCTTCATCTTCTGAGTAGTTATTTGTGTGCCTTAGTAGCTTGATCAGTTCAGCTCCATGCCTGAGTGGACTTGATGGACTGAAAACCTTATCCTTTGTTCGTACATGCATGTTACCAGAGAAGAAGCTATCCTTTGGGTCTTCAGGAATATCTGTCACAAAAACTACTGAAGGGACAAGGCCTCCAAGATGGAAATCATGATCAGTTGCTACTAGAAGTGGTCCCTCTGTTGGAGCTAAAACTTTGTTGTGACCCCTTACACCAGTAGATATTGGTATCCCAGGTTCTCCGACAGGGATAATAGCTTTGTCATCCATACATAAGAACATTGAGTTTTCTCTGAACTTCACACAAAATTCTTTCAAGTACATAAAGTATTTGGCAGCATAATGTGAATCTGGATGAGACACCCTTGCCTGTCTTGTCTGAACACGAAACTTGACATTAAATTTGCCAGTGTACTTTAAAGCAGTGTTATGAAATGGGTTTCTAGGAGAAAACTGAAGTCTTATGGTTTCATTACTGGGTATGGGAGTGCCATCAGGGACCCTTTTTGCAATTTCATTCTTTAATGTTTCTATGGATATTGCAAGTGGCATGTACATTTCCTCACTTTTCCGTCTCTCGTTTACTTGCAAAATCTGCTCATCTCATCAAAAAAAACATCATAGTATGAATCAGATCCATCGGTGGCTCGTAGATCTAACAACAACTGTGTATCATCAGCACTAATAATCTTCGATATTCTTTCATATATTTCCTGTTCCATCGTGCAGTTTGCAGAGTCTTCGTACCCTGTAAGACTGAAGTACATATGTCTGAGGATTGGTTTTGGACATTTAACAAAATTGACATATTTTTCAATAAACTCCTTTCTCAATGCCCTACAAGAGAATTTCTGTAGTGAATCCGATATTTCAGATATCACTCTCATGCATTATATCATTTGATCAGATGTATTTCCCGGTGGAACACTCCATATGAAATTCAGGGTACCAATACTCCCACCATAAGCAACGCGATATAACGTTATGTGTTTTGACAGCCGAAGATTTTTCAAATACTTGCGCCTTTCAATGCGATTGTCAGGACAAAAATTGTCAAGTTGGATGAAAGTGTAGTCAGGAGTTCCCTTCATTGTTTCGTTTAACATTTTATACTCCTCTTTTACATTCGACTCTTCAACTGGCTCAATGAATGAAGAACTTGAATCGCCACTATTGGCTTTATCTCTTGATTGGTATGTGTTCTTATGTTTTTCATTGTCACTTTGAAGTCTTTCCCTGTATTTATTCATTGATTTTGATAATTCTTCAATGACTAGTGCCAATGTTTTATTTCTTTTCTCAGACATTGCTGGCAAACATTATGCAGATGCAAGATCTTCAACAAGTTATTGAAGTCTTTCAGCTCTTACAATTGGTGGTCTATGGCGAAGAGCCTTGTAGTTATTGTAATGTTGAAATTCATCGAGATCTTTTGGAATCGGACACCCAGCATCTTTGTATTTTGCGTGACTGTCATCTATGTACCATAGAGAATTACTGAGTGACTTCATTACTATTTTACCACTGACATCAACCACATCTGCTGGCCAACCACTCCCAATAGATCGAGCCCAATCTATTAAATCTGTGTAAAGTTTTTGTGGACCAGTGATTTTCTTTCCCATTCCATCTGGCTTCCTTGGCATTTGAAATGTCTTTGAATTAGACATAATAATTGAAAATGCATTTGGGACCCCATTAGAACATGCAGTGTTAGGAGTAGGCAAGCGTTCATTCTCAACAATGTACAGTACATATTTCTTACCGTGTTCCAAAGCTACATCCAGCTGCATGTGTACGTACATCGGCAATTTTAATCGCTCCCGAACCATCAATTTGACTACTAATTTTGATAATCTGGATTGAATCTTGAGATGAAATAGTATCTGATTTGTTTAAAGCAGAAACAAACATATCGGCGAAAGTGGTATTGGCCGCAACATTTAGTGCTGTAGGGGGTAAAACGGTATCTCCATTAAGAGACCGCGCTGTGACGATCAGGAACATGGCGGCCGTCATTGCTTCAATGCCGGTATGTACGAGAAAGAAACAGACCACTTTATACTAATCGATTAACAGTTTCCCCTTACGCAGTGACTTCCCCTTGTAAAATCGTGTAGATTAAATACGGAGTTAAAAAAATTAAATACGGAGTTAAAAAAAAACGGCCGAGGCAAAAAATACGTGCGGGCGCAAAAAAAAAGTTTTTTTTTTTTTTTTTTTCGTTTTTCGATTTTTAGGTGCGGCAAATCCGACGAACAAATGATCAATTTGTTGTGGCCTGATGGTCTTACTCGTTTACAGACCTCTGTAATCCATGGTGATACTAACTTTAGATAATGTTCTAAGTAAAGGATGAATTAAATCGAAATAAATCTCTGACATTCCGCAAAATGCACTAAGATGCTGTCTCTGATACTTTTTTAGACCGAAGGTAAAGTAGTATTACTCCTGATAAATTTATCTAATTTAATTTAAATTTTAATTGGCTAACTCGATCGCTGCCTACGGAATAATTGGCAACTTATTATCAGGAAAATTTATCCAAAAGAAGCTGACAAATGAAATGGAATCGGCGTCGGCGCGGCAGCCATTGTTTTGCAATTATATTTTTCTATCTTTAAAATGAACTCAACTCAACTCATGAGTTCAACCACTTTTAACCTCCTTGAAACATATTTTTACTTTAATATGTAGACTTAACAATGCACTCTTCTCCCTAAAAGATTTATCACGATTAATATAATTGTTGAATATAGCAAAACATGATGAATTAATGTAGAAAACAAAGAATACCGAGTTTAATTTGAAAGATTGATGCAGAAAACATGGTAATTCTACCTTATGAGACGATAGTAGACCACATAGTAGACCACAGTAAATCTTTAAGCATTCACCAATAATTTAATACTTTTACGTTTTCAGCTATAAAAACACGGTTACAATCTTGTTATCAGTAATCAATATGTTCTATAAATGCATTATTTGGTAAGTAGTTTAAGGTTTATCACTCAAAATATATGTTTGTTATACATGGATATGTATTTATTTTGAATAAGAGTGTCACTTTAACTTTTAGAAAAGGTTCCTCTAGTTGTATCCATATTCTATTGAACGTCGAAAGGGTTTATTTTGAAAGAAGCCTTCGTCACAAAAAATAAGTACTAATAAAGAAATAGATATAAAATAATCAAGAAATGAAAAAAAAAAATACATTTCGCGTTGCCAATATAATTATCAGTTCAATTTGTGAGAAATGAGCTGCTACTTTGACATAAATAGTCCAAAATTTTAGGACAACTTACCTGAATTTATTCTGAACGAATCATTGTAAAGTAACTATTCAGGCCCATGTCTAAGTTAATTAATGTATACTCATAGCAAGCTGATCAAACGATCCTATTTCTATCATTCCTGAACTATTTACAAGTGTACAGTGTTGTTATTATAAACAAATACTTGATTTGACACTTTATTATTTTTATTTTATTTTTTTCATATTTTGTCAGCATGGTAAGCGATCAGTTTACTAATTTTTGACATGACTCCTTAAATTTTTCAATAGTCAGTGTAAACAGATCATCAAATTGAATGTTAACAATTTTAACTAATAAAATACTCATTCATTTGGTGAATTCATATTGACCGAGTCATTCGACCACTTTTTGAATTACGCAAGTCTTGATATCCGGATAAATATCAAAATAACACTCAGATTCGTATGATATGTTCGGGTTATTACTGTGCAAACATCAAGTAATAAGGTTTGATTATTTTAGTAAAGACAAACGCTCGTATTAATTTGTTGATTCAATTAACAGCACGATGTTTTGTTCTGTGAAGAAAACACGAATTGAGCTTTCCAAATACCCGCTTACGTCAAACATGAAACAAGCATAGATACGTTTTTTCCTATTTCATTGGACAAGCTCGGCATATGTTGGACAAGCTCGGCATATGTTGGACAAGCTCGGCATAAGCTCGGCATATGTTGGACAAGCTCGGCATATGTTGGACTAGCTCGGCATATGTTGGACTAGCTCGGCATATGTTGGACTAGCTCGGCATATTTTGGACTAGCGAATTTAAGTAATCATATGCAAAATCTGGTCCATGGCATCTTTTGAACCAGGCTGGAAGAATATGAGAGACACGGGTCTAAATATAGAGTATAAAAGAGGATCGTATGGCACTGTTAAAAATATATATAGATCGTCGGTCAAGTACCGAGGACCACATTTATATTTAAACTAAAGGTATAAACTGCATAGTTTCTTTCTTAATGGACTTGATAAGCTCAAGTCGGGAACATGAACTAGCAAACGAAATTCCGAAATGCCTGTGTACTATTATTTGAATGCAGAGTTAACATGTTCGAAACAAACACGTTGAGCATGAATATGAGCATAACCTTCAACGACTGTTCGCACTGTTTCAATAAAACTGAACACCCGTTCAACAAATCGATTGCTCCGACGTACGCTTTTTGTATCGTTCCGTCGACGTCATGTGATCAAACTCGGCTGTTATCGGTAAAGGCGCTCGGGAAGTTGTCTAGGGATGGATAACTGACACACCC
The DNA here is from genome assembly GCF_026914265.1 of Mya arenaria. Taxonomy (NCBI): domain Eukaryota; kingdom Metazoa; phylum Mollusca; class Bivalvia; order Myida; family Myidae; genus Mya; species Mya arenaria. The sequence goes on along the minus strand of NC_069133.1, from coordinate 49,170,433 downwards.
GCGATTTCGACAGAACACTCGATACTGTTGTCCTGAAAATTCAGCATGATCGAATTTATCATCATTTCTTTTTGCATATTTCATAGCTAGAACAGTTATCGATTTTGTTTAAATGAAAACCTTTGTGTTGTGCTAGTCGGGTTTATCGGAATAAAAACACTTTGACATATTTCAGAATCCCTTTGGGGCGTTCGTGTGAAAATATATTTCTTTATAATATGATTTAAATGCCCACAAACCTGCAGCTCAGCCTCACATAACCCAATTATACGGAGTATTGTCCCTGCGTCTTTTCAAATTAAATTGATTGATAATTGTTGCTTTGGCTATTTTGATCTTCCTTATTCAATTACTTGAAAGAAGAACCAACAACTGAAATCAATTTTATTACCAGGAAGACACACGAGTTTGGTAAATAACCATCATTGCTTCATATTTGTATATGGTATCATTTTAACCACTAATCCTTGTGCAATTGCATATCTTCTTATTACCCGTTAAATTCGTTTATTTTTCTAAATAAGGTAAGCATTGTAGAATTGACGTGTAAAATATGAAGTATGGAGATATAACGAGAACACTGTAATTGAGTGATATGAATCAGTACTAAACAAGAATGCTTGTTGACAAGTATGTATTTATGTTAAAATTTCCTTTCCACTTAAATAAATGTCCGTACGCGTTCAGGTTTCTTTTCCATATAACAAACAGTCAGTATGCGCTCAGATTCCTTTTTCCATATATAACTTAAAGTCAGTATGCGCTCATTTTTTTATTCCATATAGAATACAGTCAGTATGCACTCAGATTTCTTCTCCGAATTAGATACGGCCAGTATGCGCTCAAATTTCCTTTCAACATAACATACAGTCAGTATGCAATCAGATTTCTTTCCACATAGCATACGGTCAGTATGCGCTCATATTTCTTTTCCATATAACATACAATCAGTATGCGCTCAGATTTCTTTCCACATAGCATACGGTCAGTATGCGCTCATATTTCTTTTCCATATAACATACAGTCAGTATGCGCTCAGATTTCTTTTCTACATAACATACGGTCTGTATGAGCTCAGATTTCTTTTCCATATAACATACAATCAGTATGCGCTCAGATTTCTTTTCCATATAACATACAGTCAGTATGCGTTCAGATTTCTTTTCCATATAACATACAATCAGTATGCGCTCAGATTTCTTTTCCATGTAACATACGGTCAGTATGCGCTCAAATTACTTTTCCATATAACATACAATCAGTATGCGCTCAGATTTCTTTCCACATAGCATACGGTCAGTATGCGCTCATATTTCTTTTCCATATAACATACAGTCAGTATGCGCTCAGATTTCTTTTCTACATAACATACGGTCTGTATGAGCTCAGATTTCTTTTCCATATAACATACAATCAGTATGCGCTCAGATTTCTTTTCCATATAACATACAGTCAGTATGCGTTCAGATTTCTTTTCCATATAACATACGGTCAGTATGCGCTCAGATTACTTTTCCATATAACATACGGTCAGTATGCGCTCAGATTGTAGCAAGGATTTCACGTTTCATTTAACATAAAAATTATAGGACAGGAACTCCATACGAATGTCGTTCTACTTGAATTTAATTCAGAGCATGACTAGGCAATGTGTTATTGAAAATCCTTCGGGAAAAGCCGTCGGTATTTGAATAATATTGGTGCATACCAGATGCATCTTTGGCATATGGAAATATAACGGATTACCATTTAGTAGATGACAGTTGCATATTGCATGCAACAGATGTGTGAAATGCGCAGAAGTTTTTGAGGGTCGGTCATGAAAAAAGAAGTATTTGCTATTTGCAAAATGAAATGTAAAACAAATCAAGATTTTTTTAAGCTAGTACCAATCCTGTCCAAATAAAGTTTTCCATAGACTACCGGAGCTAGAAAAGGAACACCATTGAAAGTGAGAAAATCTTCCATTCTTTATTTCAATTTGTATTTCACCAAAATAAAACATGTGAAGAGTTCTATTCAAAACCGTTTCCTGTTAAAATCGATAAGCTAGTGTTTCACTGAAACAATAATGATCTGAAACAACTGCAATAAGGTGGTAAAATTAAGCTGACATGCATCACAGACCCCGTTTTAATAAGGTTGCATGCCAATGTTTTAAGTGCTAATATCATTGTATTTATGAATCTTTTAAAAGTCGAAGGACCTTGGAATGTGTTTCTGCAGTGTAAGAAATTTATATACGAGTCTCAAAGGATTTCTTTTCAACATGTTTTCTTGCGTTCCCCCAAAATATTCTACGCTGTGATGCATTAGTGGTAAAATTCATGCGTTATGGTGATCTCTTTCTAGGAGTAGATACGTTATAAGATCTGATTATTCAAATTAGTTGTTTTCAATCAATTAAAAAGTATTTGATGCCTAGTGGATTGAGTATATACATAGCAGCTAAGTCTAACACATATACATGATATGTTCCTGAAACCGGGATATAAATTCAAAGTTAATTGTTCGTTTAAAACAATTATAAGATCGAAGTATTCTGGGAATTTAGCCACGTCGCTTATTTGTGCATAGTTTGCGGCAGATCAGGACATTGATTATGTCTATAATTACGTGTGTGTTCTGAATATTTAGAGATAGTATAACACGTTTACAAGTTGGCAACTGAAGTTCAACAATAAAAGTAAGTGTTTAGTGTTTGATAATACAAGTCTCGTCAGAAATGAAGCTTAATGCAAAGAAGAGTTCATTAGTGTCCATATTAAATATTGAAAAACTATTTCAGCACTCTCATGGTTTAATGGAATTTAGAGTAGTTAAGCGTAGTGTGGTGAGTGTAGAACCAATATTGTAGAATAGTGAGCTTCGATATGCACACACCTTATGTATAGTTATAATCATTTATATTTGATACAGCTAACCATCCAACGAATATAAGCAACAAGGCATGTGTCGTTTTATTTTCGATGCCCTGTCAATAAGTACTTAAATTAATATCCTCAGAAAAGTCTTAACGATTATTATGACATCCTCTTAACAGGTTGTCAGGGCATATCTATCGTTTTTATGAGAAAAATGCCCCATTAACCAGCGTTAGATGTTCATTTATCTTTACTTGTTCATTATTCAAGATGTTAATTTGATAATGGTTTTGGCAGCAAATATATAGCTGCCACATTATCGGCTAATATATTAAAGTATAAACTAGATCCTTTGTTAAACGAATATATAAAAACATATCATAGTTTACTTTGGGTGTTGCACTCACTAAACACAACTTAAATTGAGGTCAAAATGTATAGCTTAAAATTATCCCATTTTATAATTACATCAATATTAATCGAGACCACAGGGTTTGAGAGTAGTCGGATACGTCCGTTTAATCAGAATACATAAACAAAAGCATGCAAATGTTTGCCAAAGAGATAAAGGAATTGCATTATAGTATCCTTATTCCAGGATGATTATATTGCCAATACAAAGGATAACAAGCTTTTGGTATTCAGTATATCTTCCCCTTAGAGTTCGGCTAGACCTCGGTGTAAATCAAGGGACATCATTATAGGTGCTGGATTATTCTGAAATATAGTTTGTACTTTTTTACATAAACGTGACTAAATATACAACTGTTTTATTTTAAAAGTATACATGATGTTTTATGTAGTATTGTCACATCACTAATTATAGCGAATACATAATGTTTAGGTTATTACAGTCATATATTATTTTATATAATTAGTTTGTGTTTTATTGTGAATAAACCAGTTTAATATGTTTGAAAAAGCATCTGGTCTATTTATCATGGGCACTTTGAAAAATGACCATTAACTTCCATGAAGTTTGACAATAGCAATATCAAGATAATTTACCATCGGAATGAAATATGCGTGTTAGACATAAATCTTATCATTAGATTGGTTTCATTTCTTTGACCGAGTCTGGAAATATTCAACGCGAACAGGATGAATTCACGCATGGACAAAACTAACAAACACTCTTTCAAACTCGATGAAATGAATTTTACCAACGGTTATGTTCAATACAAATGGATCAAATGATCTAGAATCGTCGCGCGATTTTTATTCTGAATGAAGTTTGCTTAACAAATGGGAATGTATTTGGTCGTTTTTCTGAACAACGGTCTGAAATGAACCCAGAAACGATTAATTTGCTGATGTTAGTATGCGGGGACTAGTATGCATAATTCAGCAGAAATACTAAATTGCGTTTGGGAACTTCTAGATTCTGTGACTTTTTCTTTAATATGTTATGCATTGCTCTTTATCTTATTAAATAAAAGACTACGTTTCATTGTAATGCACAGTCGAACAACGTTGGCAGGCGAAAGAACCTTAGGTCTCTGAAAAATCGAACCAAGCGATTTTATTGTGAAAGTTATTGTTCAAGAAACAGATGTTTCTCTGAACTCATGTATAACTGGCACATATGTCAATAGGCTTAGGGGAAATAATTCATTGCAACGTTCTAAACGTGGATTACAGTTATAGTCATAAAATCAATTCATAAGTTCACAACGCACATCAAGTCATATTTTTGCAAAAAGATACACAAAAAAGGTACACAATATATATCATCTTTACAGTCTGTCAATTGCAATGCCTACAGCCCCGACCAAACGCATTCATGTTAAAATAGTTATCATAGGACTTTAGTTCATTTGCGTGACCTTCGTAATTTACAATACCTTGTTATAACGTATGCCATCACATGCATTATTGTTATTGATCGTAGTGAATGCATCATTATGTCTGTTCCCACAAATTAGACAGATGAATATTTTTAGAATGGGGATATGATGCAATAATTTGTTGAGATATGCTTAAATCAAGAATTGTTTAATATAGCTTGTATATCCATACTGTCTATATTTTCAATAATCGTATTACATCAATTTAATGTATTTTCCATTAATTTAAATGTGTTTCAACATCATGCTTTCTAGTATAGGATGATATAAGCAACTCCTTCGATATGTATGTGTATCTTTATTATACCAAATCAGCCATTGTTAGACTTCCTTGTCAAAATTTTGTAAACACTTTAAAGATAAAGATACAGCTAAAATCCGTTTCGAATCTTTGTAAAAAAATTGTAAATAACGATCAAGCACTGTTTAAATTATGATGTCTTCGTACATGCAATTTTCAGTTGGTTTTAGTTGGCGATTGTAACGTGTAAATACAGTAAAACATTTATTACTCAAAAACGCCAAAACAAAGCCTACAGTGTAGTAGATCAAAGAGATCAATAATTAGGTCATTTTAGTGATGGGCAATTGGCAGCTAGAAGTGTTCATGCTGCTTCAACTGGATAATGTATTACTTCAGATACAGTCAGTTCAATAATTAAGTAGAATTATGAGGGCATGCGAAATATTCATTGAAGTAAATTCAATTTCAATGAGACAAAGACGTCTAACAAAAGTAGTTACGCTCAGGCGTAATAAAACTCTGATGTCAACGATGTTACAGCGATTTTTTCACAAAGTAATAATACTAATTATTTCCCATGTGGCTTATCAAATGGAATTGACTCTAGTTGTCATTGCCACTTTCATGATCAATTCAATTACTTGAAACAAGAACTAACATGGCGTCAATATCATCTCTAAGATAACGCCAGTTGTGAAACTCACACGTATTTTCTGAGTTTAACATTGTTAAATGTAAATGATGTACGGCTAACACAATAATGGTTTGGAAGAGATTTAAGTATGTTTATAATCGTATGGTACTATGCACGGACATTCATATTTGTTCTTGTTATTGACTATATACAGTGTTCAAATCGAAAACAAAAATGTATGTCTGGCTTTTCGTCTGATTATCTCTCTGTTGGTCTTGTTTTACATAAAACCTGCCATATGTAATCCAACGAATTAATGTGATAAAAACGACCAAAAGTGATGGAAAGTATTTATAGTTTGTCAATGTTTGTATTTCACAACAAAGTAAGTAAAAAACCAATATCCTTTTAAATCGAATAGTTAACATTTCACAGAAAGGCTTACTGCCTCAGATACTCAGGAATTATGGTTTTACATTGAGCTGCAGCAACTACAATACAGACCTACTCCTAGAATGGTTCCGATACTATTATTTCAAGCGACCGTATTGATGTTTTTGTCTTAATATAATTCTACGAGTGAGGTTTGATTTATCTAACTGTTGTTGATGTGATTCCACAGCTGCTTGGATATATGCGTCTCCATGGGTTAGTTTGGTGTTTTTTTTTCTACCATTTTAACTTGATAATTTGGTGCGGATGGTTTCATGGCTCTATTGTTCTTGTGCTGTTAATAACAATTGTTGATGGCTACTTTTGCAGATAATTTGCTTCTTATCTGTCAAATAGATTTTTAGTGCATACTATTAATGATACAACGACTGTTGTTACACAGATGTTTCATGACGTCATGGGCGTCAGGCAAGAGTACAAACACAGGAATTAGAATACTCTTAACAAATTGAATGGTGTGCATGCTTCCTTCAAACTGTTCTGGAATAAAATGCTAGCAGAAGTGACAACCACAGCAAATATCTCAACTCGGAACTAAATGCTTTTAGATGGCCTTCTAAGAATTCACTCAGCTTGGATCTAGCTAGATATGAGTTGCAGTTTTCTTAACCAGAGTGCATTTTTGTAAGAAAGTTTCTTGATCATGGGATATATTTTCATCGTTCATTGTTCGAGTTGATCAAGCATTTATATGTGTTTTGGCAGTGTAGCCAAGTGGTTTAATGATACATGACTACGGGAGATTCAATCATCAGCACATGGTCTCGTCCATAACAAAGTGTTTGTTAAGCATTTTCGGAAGAGGGAATAAAAAGTTTAGTAGTGAACATAAGGAGTTCCACAATAAAAGTAAGTAACCAGTTTAACAGTGTCATTTTTGATAGAAGTAAACTAAATTGTGATAGATATCTTAAAATGGCGTTAAGGATTGTCTGTAAAAGAAATAAATTGCATTGTTAGAAATACATGTAAGTACACGTATATAGAAGTCGACTTAGAATACTTTAATTTATGTGTTTCTTGTTATGATATTTTTGTTTTTGTGTTCTATGTCTTTGGTGTTTACCCTGTGCCATTCAACGGGATTTATGTCTAAACATTTGGCGTCTGTGCTTAGTTTTGTAGTTGTTTACATAAGTATTACTAGGTGTAATTCTACAGGTCATTATGTCCAGATACCAGCTTAAAATATAAAAAAAAAATAATATTAAGTGTATTTTTTAACACAAAGAATTCCTAAAGAAAATAAGGCATTTTGTTTGCCTGGACGCTGTGCTTTCGTGTTTGTTTGTTCAACTTTCAATATAGTTTCAATTTTATGACATTTATTCAATGAAAGGATAACTGCAACTGAAAAATAACTACAGCCCATATTTTGCATACTTTTTTATTAAAAATCGTATTATAATCTATTATATCCGAAAAATTAAAACCATGATTACGAAACTTCGCTTTTATAAAATTTGAGAATGTTATTCAAAATAGCTGAAATAGATATTTATATTTGTTCTTACATTTGACTTATATCTTCAACATTTTAATTTGTACTATTATGGCATCTGTTGTTAACATACTCATGGGACCATATTCGAACGGCTTCTTAATTTTTCTTCGATAATATTTTCGAATTTTTATAGAAAATTTCAATATTTGATTTTTTTGACTACTTGGCTTGTCCCTATAGTTTTCAATTTATTTAATATATACCTATGCACTGGTCTTTCAATACAACGCACACTATAAGTGTTTATATACTTAGTTCAGTAGATTTGTTATTTAAAACATTTTCCCTATACTCTTCAGAAATGCTGGAAGAGTTGATCCATATCGATACATTTCAGAGATATCTCCTAGGAACTCATAATAAATGCATATCAAGGCTACATAAGCATTGACTGTTCATAGCTTTTATTGTTTAAAAGCCGATGTTGTTGAAGTCCCCAGACAATTTATGACGATTAAACTGGTCATTATTGTCTGCTCTTATAACATAGACCAACGGCGTCCATGTTAAAATATTAAGCATTAGATATTGGTACTTTTTATTGCATAGGCTTAGTTAGGAATAATACATCGACGTAACGTATGAAAGCCTATGTTTTGCATTTCCTATATCAAATAGTCAAATTGGAGAACAGAATAACAGACATTGTATTCAGACTTCTACAAGTCAAACGAAGATCGTTATTGTTTACTAAATCGTAAAATGCATTAAACTTGTAATATATTAGTACGTATGCTCATATTAGTAGATGGAAACAGTAACAATAAAATTTCTATTTTTATGTATTAGGCTAAGTATGTATGCTTCTATTAGTAAATAGAAACAGAAACCATAAATTTATTTTTGTGTATTAGACTAAGTATGTATGCCTTTATTTGTAGATGAAACATAACCATGAATCTATTTTTATGTAATGGTTATGGTTACTGTGCTTCGTAACGTAGCTGGTTTTATGTTTAAGCTCTTCTTAGGCGCTGGATATAGTTGAGCGATGACTCAAATATGATGCAATATGATTCAAATTAATGTATTGTTTAAATGGTTTATCGGCCTATAATTGCAGTATAAATTAAATTAAATTAAATAAACTGGGATTGATTGACACCAGTCGTTAATAGGTGAAGAATATTTGCAAACTCGTGTAACACGCAGCATAAGTGAATCCTTTTCAACCGGTAATACTCAATACACATGACTTAGTCGTTTGGTAATGGATTTCGTTTTTATAGAATATGAGTCATCACCATTCAAACTGTACTTTCAATAGCAAACACCCCGAGTTACATTTCAAATTTACATTCCATACATGTCATTGTTGTTATTCACCGACCGTCGCAGTACGCCTTGGTGTTATTAATTTAATTTGCCGTAAGAAGTTCAACATGGCAGTTACGTAACACGCCTGTTTTGAATTGACATATTTTGTACCCTCTATTGTCCCAGCAAGACCACATACAATATATATGACTAAGAGGTTAATACACGGCGTAGCCGGGTCGTTGAGTGATAATTAGCCCGAGTGACTCATAATGGCCCGAGACGTAGTCGAGGGCCATTATGAGCACGAGGGCCAATTTTCACTGAACGGCCCGGCTGCGCCGTGTATTAACACGTTTAATACATATGTATGTTTTTCTTATTTGTAAGTCTACAGTTTGCTTTTTAAAGTTTACCTGCTATCCAATTGTACTTATTTTGCTCTCGCTTAACAACGATGATTTAACTCACTCTCAAATTAAATTTACTTTTATTTCGTTTTTTAGAGTGAGCCAAACAGGCAAACAACATTTTGTTGTCACCTTTATGTTCCCATTCCAATTTCGATTGATCACTTTGAACAGTCCACAACGTCTATCCGAATATGTCTGTACGAATCACTGACATATTTCTGTTCATGGTCTGAATAACTGAATTCAATTCAATAAACATGAACACCTAGCAAGTAGAACGACTGTTTGTACTTAGATAAACCAATACCTCGTATTAATGATGTCAACATGTATGAACAGTTGCTGTTTTTCAAGTAAATTCAATTTTGCCTCTCCCTTTGTTTTGTTTTTTGAATGTCAACGCAGAATGAAAAACGCCACTCTAACGGTCCACACTGGTTATCAAACACTAGCATATCTTCCTAGACTGCGTTCGCGTTTGCCTCCCTTTAAGATTTTAACAATAAATATGTTCAAGCAGATCAATAAATTTTGATTATTTAGTCAAGACATTATTTCACAGTCGCCAAAATTCATTTTAAGGCATAATTGAATTCACATGCGAACGTTCTACGGGCCGACAAATGATAATCGCTGAGTCATGCAAATAATCGCGAACTCCCTGTACAAATGTGTTAATATATATAGTAACATATGTATTAAATGACTATAATTGGTAATTGACGATTAGTGAAAATGTAAAATCGATGGTTGTGTTTGTCTCAAAACAGTGCGTTGTCTTATATGTTCACCAATAGTTTTAACTATTTTACGTAAAAGAAGATAAGGTAAAAACATAATGTACGACATGTTATTTATTTGGTACGTTGAAGACACTATGACGTGAATCAAATTTGAAAGGTTAATGGCTATTTTTGCTTCTTTACACACATTATCTGCGAAGAGTTTAACAAATATATTAAGAATTTTGTTTATTCTTAAAAAATCTACACGAGAAATAGATAGGTCTTTTTTAAACAGCTCCTGATTAATTCATTTTAAAAATTAATAACTACATTTTTAAAATGACAAAAGGAACAAACATAGTTTACTTTAATGACTCTTGTCATTTAGCAATAACACTATAGTTTGAAATAATGAGGAATTATATTTATTTACATCAATATGTACTGACTGAAGTATCATTACTGTGAACTCGTAAGTGGTCATAATATTTCGACAACAACAAATTTTATTATTATAAAAGAAATTCATATCGCCTTAAAACAAAAAGTTAATAATAAAAATAAATGTATCTATCCAACATCACATGATGCGATCCTTTTTGGGTTATTTGATTTTGACTTTTCATTGTCAGATAATTTTGTTATTCCAAAAGATCTTGTAATTAACAATCTAGACCGTTGAGCCATCAAACGATTTCGATGCATCATAAATTCACCTATGCTTTCGAACGGTCACAAATAAAAGCAAACAATTTAATACTTACTAGAGTCTCATATTTGTCATAATTACTATATTTACCTATTATTACGTTTTTATTACACAATATATAATTGGCTATTGCACCACTTGTATGTGTCTACATAGGGTTTACTGAGTATATTTCTGTTTCTATCGGAATCGTTGGTTTAGTCGCTAAACGAAGTGACACTCTTATTTAAAATCAATACATACACATGTATAACATTTAATTAATTTAACCTTTAACTACTCACTTAATAATTCAATTACGGAAAATATGAATTACTGAAAACAAGACAGTAATGGTGTATTTAATAGCAGAAATACCGTGGTTTACGCACATTGATTTCAAATTAAACTCAGTCGGTATTCTTCATAGGAACCATTGTTTTCGACATTTATTCATCCTTTAAAGAATATTAAATCAATACTATAAATCTTATTTGGGAGCAAGAGTGCATCTTTGAACAATGTATGACGTTGATGTTTTTCTTTTCAATCATTTATCATTTATCTTCTGATGAAGGCGCAACGCCGAAACGTTTAGATATAAAAAAAAAATTGTATTATTTAAAAAAGAACGTATCGTGTTTGTGTATTGTGCCATACATTAATGATATTCAAACATAACGCGTAATTAAAGTTATATTTCTTCCTCGGCAGAAAATTTCTGTTAGCATTTAGTGTAATAAAACTAGTGATATCTCCCAAGAATGTATGGGGAATAATAAAACAGCACTAATTTGGTGACATGCATACCAATTGCACATGACAAATGCATTATCTTTATGTGCACGGTTTAGCATAAAATGAAGCCATTATGCGATCCTATTCGCGAGTCCTAGAGGTGAATGTCTCGTTATTTGAGGGTTTAATAATTTTTCATTGTGACAGATGCTGGGAAAATCATAAAGTTTGTAAACAAAAGTGTGTCAGCTATCTAAGGTTTAATATGTCGTATACTTGAAACGACACTTCTGCATTACTTCGGTGTTAAAATTAAAATCAAATCAATAGTCTTTTCATTTTAATACTAATAAGACTAAAACAATTTAGGCAGTTCCAGGCCTGTCTGTCTGTAAACCATAGAAGCAACCTTAAAACTAATGTGCTAGAAAAACATGTATGCAGACGTTCTATTGAATATAAGTTATTGTCGTGTGAGTGACACCATTTGATGTTCTCAAAAAGTTTGATGACATCAATAAGTCAAGAATCCATGCTTTCGTAATTAATTTTTATTTTTGTATTTACAAGTTGTTATGTTTGCATCTTACTTTTAAATCATTCTGGATAAGAATAATAGTGTGAATTCTAAACACTGTAAGCAAACTCCACAAAATCGAATAGAAACGCTTACATGTGGCTCTGTGATCTGACATCAATACTGAAATTTGAAAAAAACAACATTTGACTGAACACTTATCGAGCTGATTAAGGCACAATTGTTTGACCAGACCATTTTTTTAAAAAAAGTTGCATTTTTGTTATGTGATATAATTAGTGATATATATTTTACAAATGTTATACCCGAGTTAAATCTAAAAAAATTAAGCACATTATTAACACCCCCCTTGTTTAAAAATGTCCAGTAACAACTATTGATTCACCACAAATGTTGATAACACAATGAAAACTATTGGAACGAATCCAGTATCGATACATTGAATAATACCCCTTTAAAGCTCACGGCTTCGGCCTAACCTACATTGAACAGCAAAAACAAAACCGCCTTTAAAATGTTCAAGGCTTCGGCCTAACCTACATTGAACAGCAAAAACAAAACCGCCTTTAAAATGTTCAAGGCTTCGGCCTAACATACATTTAACAAATACAACGTTTAAAGGCCCACGAAAGTTCATTGAGCTTTCCTGGCTGAATGTTCAAACGCTTGTTAAAGCAACCCATATGTAATGATGATAGTTATTACACATAATGAAGAGTTTAAATATAACACTGCATCCAGCAAGTAGGAAACTCAAGGACGTGAATCGTGTCAAGTTCTTCCAAACCCATCAAACACTCATCATTGCTGTCTTGAACAAGCTTCATTCCTTGTCTGATTAAGAGAATGTGAAACAACATTATTTTTATTGTAATGTCTCCGCTTTCTCTACATATTTTTTCGTTAAGGTTTCGTTACTGTTAGAATCGTTTTAAAAAGATGGTCATCTGCAAATACCTTCTCAGGCAACTATATAACATTGTTGTTTGGTATATAGGAGCAGCATCTAGCCATCCAATATAACACACGAACATGCAGTGGGTGACGAAAAGTATTCGATATAGTATTTAAAATATAACAGTTCAAAAGTAAACTAAGAACGCTTTATTTTGAAATAAAACGCTGATAGTTGTAATACTTAAATATATGCTGCTGTTGGATTTACCTTTCTTTATAAAACAACATTTATACATTGTAATAGGAAATTATGTGTAACTTAATTCGCCATTCATGTCTGTGATATTGTTCAGTTTTAATGTTTACTAATATATTTCGGTTAAAATCTATGTGTTTAAACTGAGAGTGTGTTCTTAGTTAATTATTGGAGATTTAGTTAGTTTAGTAAGTACATATGATTATGAGAATAGAAACTTTATAGTCATAAAGATAAGTCTAACAATAGACGTTTGTGCTCGCGTGAACAAAGCTAATAACAATCGTCCTCCCGACGCGCATTAACCTACTCAGAACGGCTATGCTTATAACAAATTAACAAAATTATCATTGTTCTTCGTTTTCTGTATTAAACGTTTGCTTAACAAAGGAGAAAGGTGCTAGGACGAACCAATTTGTTTTCTTGATATACGTTTGAAGTGAACGCAAAAAACCCATTACTATTTGATAGACTGGATAAGTGCAGTTTTTAGTGTTGCTATTTAACAAACAAGACATTCGTGGTCTGTTTGCCTTCTTGACTTGCCATATTACGTGGTTTAGGTTGAAACGAAATGAAGATGAACGAACAAAACATGTACAACGAAATTTTGAGATCTCAATTTTTGCATATGCAATTAAAATCTCATTAGAATGTTTTGCATTCTTCCATCCAAATCTCTGACACTTGAGTATTATCTTTTCAATCGAGAATCGAGCATTTGCTAAAGGAATATTTCGGCTACCAACTCAATCTCGTCTATTTTAATTGTATCCATGTATCAAAATATTTTTTTAAATTATAACTTTCGTATATTTTCATATGTAATATATTGACGTTTATCGATTCTGACTTCAAGTATTTTGAAATCTGGTATTGAATCTGGCCAATTGTGTAGTCGGGACATATACCTACTAAAGGAATATACAGGTTTTGACACCCTTCCCGTTTTAATTGTCATAGAGAAAAAATGTTATTGCTCGACGCTGTACATCAGCAAATACTTTGAGAATAGCAATTGTGGAAACCCAAAACAAATATAAAAAAATCATGAAGGAAAGTATTAGTGATACACCTACTGGGACAATTTGTCGGATATGCACGTGAAATATGTTTCCGCACAGGTAAAACGAGTGTTAAATCCCAAAGACCTAAGATAATTAAAGTAAACGCTGTGCATCGGTGCAGGAAATAGCCAATGGCGATCGTTTAGTCAACTTGCAAATACTGATTAGCGCAGTATTTAACAATTACACGTAATGAAAAAGTTTCATATCAATAAAATTTGACTTTGCTTCCTAACAAATATTTCGAAAGTGCTATAATAATTGGGCAGTTTCAAAATGTACCATTTTGACGTTCCTCTTTAATTTTCCATTTTCAATTTGTATATACAGTCCTTACTCCCTATGTCAAAGTCGTTAGAACCTCGGGAAATTCTTCGGGATAACAAACATTCGATAACCGAAGTGAAAAACATGTTTAACTAAACCCAACACATTCAAAAGTAGATTGAAGTAACCCAGGATCGGGACAACGGTGTTCGACAAACCGAGTATCAATTATTGTAGAACATATTTGTGAAGATGTAGGCATCGAAAAATAAATATATATACTGCTCAAAATATAAACGGTTGGATTCTGTCTTCCAATTATTATATGGAAACAAAGGAAGATCCTGTTCAAAAATGATAACCATCAGTGGCCGATGATTAAAACAATAAGCATTCGATCGTTATATAAATTATATTTTATAAATTTATAAACAACTTCTATATGAAGCGAATTCCTATTTCAATCGATTAGCTTGAAATTTCACCTAGATAATTTTTCTGAAACGACCGGCAATGACAGTTCTTTATAACTTCTAACACGATTTCGAAACTCTTTTATTCTCAAGTGTCAGTAATAGTTGAAATAGTATTCTCATTGAAGTCTGCGGGTGACATTTTGATTACGTCCTACGTCCATTTCTCCACTTAATGTTAAAGAAATCTCATTTAGTTTGTCAAAGCAGTTTGTTTATATTTCACCAAAAATATGTAAAGCCTTATATAAAAAGATATTTCTTATATTAATCTATTTGCTAGAAATACACAGATCTTTCTGTTTAAAACGACTGGCAATGATAGTTTCGTTTATCTCTTAAAACGGTTCCGAAACTATAATTTCAAGAGTCTGGTTGATTCATTTTTCCAATTAATTCTACGGGTAATTTTTATATTAGGTCATAGATCCTCTTCCTCGATGTCTGTTTTCGCCGTGTGAGCGCTTTATTATCTGAACCCCTATGGCGTTTCTATAGGCATTTGATATAAGATCGTTTGCACTTCGATGCTTTAGGAAGAATTCTATACGTTATGACGCGGACATATGTCCACTTTTAGGATTGTCTCCTTGAAGAGTAACTTAATAATGAGATTGGGTAATCCGCAAATTACTTGTTTGTTATCTATGTGAGATAACCTGACGAAAGACTGTCTTTAGCTCGTTCAATCACTTCGTATACCTGTGCTAGCGGATGTATATTGCAAAACTATTTATTGAAAAGAAACACTAACAGGTGATTTTTTTAAGAACACGGTTAACTTAAGTGTTTTTTTCTATGAGATATGTTATAGATAATGAGATATACATTCATCGCCCATTGTTCCGCTGAAGCAGTGATAATTTCTACGTTTTCTGGTAATTTAGCCAAGTGGCTTAGTTATACATAATTTACGGGAGATCAGCACATGGTCTTGTCTATATTCTTGTTTTAGTTGTGCAGTTTCAAAGATGGAATAACAAGTGTACAAGTGGATACAAGGAGTGTTACAATAAAAGTAAGTCGTTAACGATTTACAGCGTTATTATTGACAGAAAAACAATTATTATATTTAAATGGTATTCTTTATATTGCTAAACATAATTATCTCTTCGAAAAACAGACATTGTGCTATAATAAATAGTTAAGCACAAATAATGTTAAAGTAGTCTTAGAGGAGTAGTCAAGTACTGTTTAGTATAAAAGCAGAGGTATACTCAAGAAACAAGATGTAAATCTTATAATAAGGGACAATCTAAATCAAATATCTTTCATTGAATACAATTATTTATCATCTAATCTATTCAAAAGATGTAGGTTTTTGAATCTTGAATCTAAGAGGTTAAGGTACATTCTCTACATTTGTTTGTGTACCGATTAGGACGCAGTATGTTAACCTGTCAATAATAAGGTTACATCGTGAAAATAATGATCTTAACGATTAATGCGCCAAAACAACCTGTCACGTGATTCCAAATGGTTTATCCTAGAAAAATTGAGAAGGGAATCCGTTAACGGGGGTTAAGTTTGAAGTGATGTGTACTTAAACATTAACAAGACGAATGTTGACGCTAGGCATCAAAGACGCGGCTGAATGGGTTTTATTGAATATAATACGTAAAAAATATCGATACCCTATTGGCTCAATAAAGTCATGTGACAATATATTCAATTTTTAACATTCCGAATAAACACGGACATAGCCGAACTATGACGGTTTAATCAACTTTCTAGATCGTAGTTACTCGGTCGTCTCCGGCATGCGTAAATTATTTAGACTTGTACCTTGCATTATCACCGATAAAATTATTGGTGTCGGGTCGATTCGGCCGAGATATCATTTCGGCCTGATCCTTTTCGGCCTACTTTTATTCATTATTGTTTGTTTTAAATCGTGTGAAATACGCTTTGAACTTTCATTTTATATCAGTTAAATTTAAATTGTGTTAATTTCGTTATTGCGACTTATATTTGTTAGTAAAGTCGTGTGAATTAAGCTTTGTACTTCCATTTTATATCACTTAAATTTAAAATAGTCAATTAATGTCGTGTTAAGGCACTTATATTTGTTAACAAATGCAGAATTTAAACTACTATTCACAATATGCCCGTAACTTTTTTTAATTTCCTGTTTTAAACATTAGGCTTATTTGTTTTATATGACGTTTTGGAAGTTTTACACGCATCAAAATGGTTATTGACGACACATTTTAAGTAAAGTTTAAATGAAGATATAGAAAGCGATGATCAATACTGGTAAAGAGCCGCCGTCTCAATGTTTATAAGTATTTCGTTATAACTAGACTATACCATATTTTATAAAAATGTACCATTTGTGTCCAAAAAAAATATAACAAGTAAGATATGCATTACAAAGAGTCTTTTCAGAAAAAGCGATTTGAGGGCTAAAACTATCTTTAATACACATGATACTAAATACAGTAAACGTTTTACGCTTTACACATTGGCATTCCGCAGACGTTATTATCAAACGGATAAACGTCCCAGTTTTTGCATTGTCACGTGCTCTTTATACTCACTGTCTTTGTCCGCACGTAAAACCTGATATGATTGTACGTCAAAAATGGCTGCCAGAGTATATACGACAGAACGTATGAAGGTTGTGCCAGCATGCTCCTTCAGCTTGATTACTGAACATTTTATCGAGACAGAATCTCAGCAGTCCATTGATTCATTTTCTACAGTTACTAGACTAGTGGGATACATTCATCACTCTCATATTTTCAAAAACCTAAAGCAGAATTCACTGCACCAATTCGTTGAAAGTTGACTGTTGTCATGTTCAATCAATTTGATACCATTTATGCTATCTCAAACTAATCTGATCGGTCGAGTGTAATGATCTTCATTAACATTGACAACCTAGACGTATTATCTCAACGGATATTACCTTCATGGCATATACGATGTATCTAAAATAACCCATATTCGGTTCATCTTCCTCTCAAAAAGATCATTTTTCTCTTGTAATTTCTATTTTACGTTTCACATGACTTCATTACGGGGCGTTCGTGTGAAAAGTATTTCTTTATAATATGATTTGAATGTCCACAAACCTACAGCTCAGCCTCTCATAACCCAATTATACGGAGTATTGTCCCTGCGTCTTTTCAAATTAAATCGATTGATAAGTGTTGCTTGGGCCCATCTTGATCTTCCTTATTCAATTACTTGAAAGAAGAACAGACAACTAAAATCAATTTAAAGTTATTTTCTTAACGATTATTACAACATCCTCTTAACAGCTTGTCATGACATCCGTAAAGACGATCTATCGCTATTATGAGAAAAGAAAAACCATTAACCAGCGTTTAATGTTCATTCATCTTTACTTATTCATTATTCAAGATAAACAAGTTAATTTAATAATGGCATTGGCAGCGAATATATAGCTGCCGCATTATCGGCTCATATCTTAAAGTATAATCTAGACCTTTAGTTAAACTAATATATATAAACATATCATAGTTAACTGCGGGCGTTGCACTCACTAAACACAACTTAAATCGAGTTCAAAATGTATAGCTTAAAAATTATCCAAGTTTATTATTACATCAATATTAATCGAGACCACAGGGATTTAGAGTTGTCGGATACGACCATTTAATCAGAATACATAAACAAACGCATGCAAATGTTTGCCAAAGAGATAATTGCATTATGTATCATTATTCCAGATTGATTATATTGCCAATACAAAGGATAACAAGCTTTTGATATTCAGTATATATTATCTTATGACTTTAGCTAGACCTCGGTGTTAATCAAGGGACATCATTATAGGTGATGGATTATTCTGAAATATAGTTTGTACTTTTTACACAAACGTGACTAACGGATAACAAATGTACAACTGTTTAATTTTAAAGTTTTGCATACTGTTTTATGTGGTATCGTTACATCACTAATGATAGGGAATGCATAATGTTTAAATTATTACAATCATACACCATCTGATATCATTAGTTTGGGATTCAATGTGAATAAACCAGTTTAATATGATTGAAAAAGGATCTGGTCTACTTATCAAGGGCACTTTGAGACATGATCATTAACTTCCGAGAAGTCTGAAAATAGCAATATCAAGACAATTTACCATCGGAATGAAATATGCGCGTTAAGCATAAATTGCATTATTAGAATAGTTTCATTTTTTGACCGAGACTGGAAATATTGAACGCGTACAGGAAACCGATTATTATGGACGAATTCACGCATGGACAAAACTAACAAACACTTTCTCAAACTCAATGAAATGAATTACAGTAACTTTACCAACGGCTATGTTCAATACAAATTGATTACATTATCTTGAGTCGTCGCGCGATTTTTTATTTCTGAATGAAGTTGGCTTAACAAATGGGAATGTATTGGTTTTATTTTTGAACAACGGTCTGAAATGAATTCAGAATCGTTTCATTGGATTATGTTAGCACGCGGGGACTAGTATGCATAATTCCTCAGCAGAAATACTATATCTCGTTTGGGAACTTCTAGATTATGTGACTTTTTTTATCTGTTATGCTTTGCTCTGTATCCTATTAAATAACATACTACGTTTAATTCCATATATATGTATATTTTCATTGTAATGCGCAGTCTGACCGCCAGAAGACATCCTTAACATCAAGTTTAAGCGCACGAGGAATCGAGCCAAGCGAGCTCGAGCCAACGGGGTTCAATCGTATTGCTGAGTTTAACATGTAATCATGCTGGTTGAACCTGTTAACACATCTTCGGTTTTGTAGTGCTGCCACAACTCGACATATTTACTTGTCTTTTGTTGACATGGTTTAATATGCCTTATGTTTTGCCGACATAAATAAAGAGTGCATGTAAGGTATTTTAAGGTCGCTTGACATATTGTCCGATTAAGCAGAAATTTATTCAGTTTATCAGGGAATAAACTCGCAAGTAATATTTCCAGCAAAAAGGTAATCAAAAACAACAAAAGAAAATATTTACGCCAAACTTAATGATCAATAGAAAATCATAGCAGTAATCATTGTATTAGTGATGTATTGTGAAAGTTATTTTTCATGAATCAGATGTTTCCCTGGACTCATTTACAACTGGCACATATATCAATAGGCTTCGATGAAAATAATTAATTACAATGTTCTAAAAGTGGATTACAGTTATAAAATAAGTTCATAAGTTTAAAACTCATTTCAAGTCATATATTATTAAACGAATCGTTAGGTCCACGATATATATCATTTTTACAGTCAGTCAATAACAATGCCTATAGCCCGGACCAAACGCATGCATGTTAAAATATTTATCATAGGACTTTAGGTCTATTGCGTGATGTACAATACATTGTTATAACGTATGCCATCAAATGCATTATTGTCACTGCTCGTTGTAAATGAATCATTATGTTTGTGCCCACAAACTAGACGGATGAATATTTAAGAATAGGGATATGATGCAATAAATTGTTGAGATATGCTTTATTCAAACATTGTTTAATATGGCTTATTTATCCATACTGTTTAAAGTAGAATAATTAGGGCATGCAAAGTAAAAGTTTTCATTGAAGTGAAATCAATTTCAATGAGACAAAGACGTCTAACAAAAGTAGCTAAACTCAAGCGTAATAAAACTCTGATGTCAACGATGTTACAGCGAATTTTTTCCCAAAGTAATAATACTAATTATTTCCCATGTGGCTTATCAAATAGAATTGACTCTTGTTGTCTTGGCTATTTCCCTGATCAATTCAATTACTTAAAACAAGAAACTAAGAACAAGAAACAAGAACTAACATGACGTCAATATCATTTCCAGGGAAACGTCAGTTGTGAAACTCACACGCATTATCTGAGCTTAATATTGTTAAATGTCAATGATGTACCGCCATAATGCTTTGGAATGGTTTTTAGTATGTATACAATCGTATGGTACTATGCACGTACATTCATATATTTTCTTGCATTTGTTATTGACTATGTACAGTGTTCAAATCGAAAAGAAACCGTCTGTCTGGCTTTTGTCTGAATATTTCTCTGTCGCAATCCAATGAATTTTGATAATAAAAACCAACAGTGATGGAAGGTATTCATAGTTTTTCAATGTTTGTATTTCACAACAAAGTAAGTAAAACACCAATATCCCTTTAAATCGAATACATAAATTTCACAGAAAGGCTTACTGCGACAGATACTCAGGAATTATAGTTTTACATTGAGCTGCAGTTAACTACGCTACAGATCTACTCATAGAACTAGGTTCCTATACCACTATTTCAAGAACCCGTATTGATGAATTTGTCCTACAAGTGGAGTTTGATTTATCTAACTGTTGTTGATGTAATTCCACAGCTGCTAGGATATATGAATCTCCATGGATTATTTTGGTGTCTTTTCTACCATTTTAACTTAAGAATTTGGTGCGGATGTTTAATGTTTCTGTTTTTCTTGTGGTGATAGAATAACTATTGTGGATGGCCATTTTTGCAGATAATGTGCCTGTTATCTGTCAAATAGAATATTATTAGTGCATCATATTAAGGATATAGCGACAGGAATAACCCAGATGTTTCATGACGTTATTCAACACAGAAATTAAAATATTTTTACAAATTGTATAGTGTGCATGCATCCTTCACACTACTCCGGAATTACTTTTCTAGCGGAAGTGACAACCTCAGAAAATATCTCAAATCTGAAAAAAACGCTTTCAGATGGCCGTCTAAAAAACACACTCAGTTTGGATCTAGCTAGATATGAGTTGCAGCTTTCTTACCCAGAGTGCATTAAGAAAGTTTCTTGATAATGGGATATATTTTCATCGTTCATTGTTCGAGTTGATCAAGCATTTATATGTGTTTTGGCAGTGTAGCCAAGTGGTTTAATGATACATGTCCACGGGAGATTCAATCATCAGCACATGGTTTTCTACATAACAAACTGTTCGTTAAGCATTTTTGAAGAAGAAATAAACAGTTTATTTTCGGGCATAAGGAGTTTCACAATAAAAGTAAGTAACCAGTTTAGCAGAGCCATTATTGATAGAAGTAAAATAAATTGTGTTAGATATCTTGATATGGCGTTAAGGATTGTCTGTAAAAGAAGTTAATTGCATTTTTAGACAGAGATGTAAGTACAGGTATAGAAGTCGACTCAGAATACTTTAAGATGTTAAGTGTTTCTTGTTTGTGATGTCTTAAGCGTTTACCCTGTGCCATTCGACGGGGTTTATGTTTAAACGTTTGGCTACTTAGCTTATTTCTGTAGTTGTTCACATAAGTATTATTAGGTGTAATTCTATAGGTCATTTTTCTCAATATACCAGCTTAAAATATAACAAAAATATTAATATTCAGTATTTTTAGCGTAACACAAAGAATTCCGAAAGCAAATAAGGCACATTTGTTTGGCTCGACCCCGTGCTTCCGTTTTTGTTTGTTCAACGATCAAGATACGTTTTTGCTTTTTATCGTTTTTATTTTTACAATTTTATGACATTTATTCAATGGAAGGATAACCTCAACTGAAAAAATAACTACAGCCCATATTATGCATACGTGTTTTTGATAAAACCCAAAAGTTAACATCATGATAACGAAACTTACCTTTTATAAAATTTGAGAATGTTATTTAAAATATGACTGAAATAGATAAAAAAAATCTTACATCCGAATTTAATCTTAAAACATTTTAACCTGTACTATTATGGCATCCATTGTAAACATACTCATGCGACCATATTCTAACGGCTTCTTATTTTTTCTTCGATGATATTTTTGATTCCGTATATAATATTTTTTACAACTGGGCTTGTCCCTTAGTTTTCAGTATATTAAAAGTATACCTTAACACTTGTCTTTCAATACAACGCAAAATTTCAGTGTGTTTATATAGTTCAGTTGATTTGTTATTTAAAACATTTTCCCTATACTTATCGGAAATGCTGGAAGAGTTGTTCAATATCGATACATTATAGAGATATGTCTTAGGAACTCATAATAAATGCATATCAAGGCTACATAAGCAATGACAGTTCATAGCTTTTATTATTTAAAAGCCGATGTTGTTGAAGTCCCGTGACAATTGATGACTATTAAACTGGCCATCATTGTCTGCTCTTTTAACATGGACCAATTGCACCCATGTTAAAATATTAAGCATTAGATATGTTTGTTATTGCATAGGCTTAGCAATGAATAATACATTGCGGAGACGTATAAAAGTTAATTCATTGCATTTCCTATATAAAATGGTCAATTGAACAACAGAAGAGAACAGAACAGACATTTTATTCCGACTTCTACCAATCAAAAGAAGATCGCTACTTTAAACTGTGTCGTACCCTGCTAGGACATACAAAATTGGCAAACTGGTTTTATATTTACATAGAAGGTAGCAGTAGAATACCATATTTCTTGAAAATTGTATACTATATTTTTTGATAAATCATAAAATGCATTTTAATTGTAATATATTAGTTGGTATGTTCCTATTTGTAGATGGAAACAGTAACCATGAATCTACTTTTATGTAATGGTTATGATTACTGTGCTTCGTAACATAGCTTGTGTTATGATTAAACTTTTATTAGGCGCTGGATATAGTTGAGTGATGACTAAATTACGATGAAATATACTTTGCATACATTAATTGTTCAAATGGTTTATCGGCACATAATTGCAGTATTGCTTAAATAAACTGAGATAATTGACACCAGTCGGTAAACGTTGCAGACACGGTGTATAACAATATTATCGGTCCCAGGCTTAAGGCTCCAGAACTCGTGTAACACACAGCATACGTAAACGTTTTCAACCGGTTATACTTAATACCCATGCCGTAATCGTTAAGTAATGTAATTTGTTTATAGAATATGAGTCCTAACCATTCAACCTGTACTTACACACCCGAGTTACGTTTCAAGTTTTCATTCTAAACATGTCAACATTGTAATCCATCGATCGTGAGAAAACGCCTTAGTGTTATTTATTTGATTTGCGTTATAAAGTGCAACTTTGCCGTGACGTAGCACGCCTTATCTTGAATTGACATAACATGTACCCACCTTGGCCCCAGCAAGTTCACGATTAATATTATAACATACCGCTGGTAGTTACTGATCCTTACAATTATAGAACATGTTGAACCGACGGTTATGTTTGTCTGAAATCAGTTCGTTTTCTTTATCGTTCACGAACATATTTATTTTAATTGATTTAACGTTATAACCGATAACGTAAGAAAATAGAGTACACTGTATACTATTCTTTACTTATAAGGTGTGAAATATGCTGTCATAATAAGCAAACAATTACTATTTGATAGACTGGATAAGTGCAGGTTTAAAGTGTTGCTATTTAACAAACAAGACATTCGTGGTCTGATTGCCTTCTTGACTTGCCATATTACGTGGTTTAGGTTGAAACGAAATGAAGTTGAACGAACAAAACATGTACAACGGAATTTTGAGATCTCAATTCCTGCACATGCAATTAAAATCACATTACAATGTTTTGCATTCTTACATCCAAATCTCTGACACTTGAGTATTATCGTTTCAAGCGAGAGACGAATGTTTGCGAATATTTCGGCTACCAAGTCAATCTCGTCTATTTTAATTGTATCCATGTATTGAGATATTTATTGTAAATTATAACTTTCGCATATTTCCTATATGTGATGTATTGACGTATATCGATACTGACTTTAAGTAATTTAAAAGCTGGTAGTAAATTTGGCCTATTGTGTGATGGGGACGAAGTAAAAAAAGATGTCCAACTATACCCAACACATTCAAAAGTATATTGAAATAACTTAGGTTCGAGACAGTGTTCGACAAACCGAGTATCAAATGTAGAATATATATTGTGAAAAGTAAATATATGTACTGCTCAAAATACAAACTGTTGGATTCTGTCTTCTAATTATTTTATTGAAACAGAGGAACATCCTGTACAAGAATATTAACTACCCGCGGCCGAAAATTAAAATAATAAGCATTCGATCGTAATATGAATTCCGGTTTAGTTTGTCAAAGCATTTTTTGTGTTATTCCTAAGAACAAAATGTAACGCCTTCCATGGCCTTCTTTATGAAGCGAATTCCTATTTGAATCGATTAGTTAGAAATTTCACCGAGAGAATTTGTCTGAAACGACCGGCAATGACAGTTCTTTATAACTTCTAACACGGTTTCGAAACTCTTTTAATCTTTTAAGTGTCAGCATTGAAATATGATTCACATTGAGGTCTGCGGGTGACATTTTGATTACGTCCTAGATCCTTTCTCCTCTTAATGTTAAAGAAATCTCATATAGTTTATCAAAGCAGTTTGTTTATATTTCACAAAAATATGTAAAGCCTTATATAAAAAGCGGTTTCCTATATTATTATACATGCTAGAAATACACAGATCTTTTTGTCTCAAACGACTGGCAATGATAGTTTCGTATATCTCCTAAAACGGTTTCGAAACTATAATTTCAAGTGTCTCCTTGATGCATTATTCCAATTAATTCTACGGGTAATTTTAGGTCACAGGTCCTCTTCTTCGTTATCTGTTCCCGCCGTGCTAGCGCTACATTATCTTTGAACCCCTATGCCGTTTCTTTAGGCATTTGATATATGATCGTTTGCACTGCGATGCACTAGGAAGAATCCCATACGTCATGACGTGGACATATGTCCATTTTTAGGATTGCCTCTTTGAAGGTTTACTTAAGTTATGAGATCGGGATATCCGCAAACTACTTCTTTGTTAACTTTGTAATATAGCTTGACGCAAGGAGGTATTGGGTGTTTATTTCATAAATGCATTTGCAAGTAAGGCGCTTGCGATGTTATCGAAGCGGGAAAGTGATTATGTTATGATGATATCTGCCTTTCATTAATTGTATCTAAAGATGAAATATGTGTAAAATATATGTGTTTACATTAGCGAATACAAGTGATACAATGAGAGTGTAGTTTCTATAAAGTGGTTACTCCGAGTGAAAATGTATATGTTTATGATGTTAGTGATGATAAAAATATGATTGATCAAGGGGAGAATTTTGTTTTCCTTACCGTTTTTTCCTTCGTTAATCCACTTACTGTATTGACACCCTATTTCAATCATTCCTGATACATATGTTTAGTTTAAGTTGAAGAAAGCTTTTGACAAGTAACAAAGAAATAAAATGTAAGTATAAAGTAAATGATCGTAATTTAGTGGAAACTCAAACTCATTATGTGTCAAATGAAGTTGAAGAGGCGGGTTAATATTTACATCTAATATATTTCATTTGTGCAAAACTGTGCGGGTTAGCATGTGAAAATGTCATCAATTTTGATCAAATAGATTTGCTACTAAATTTTACGGCTATATTATTAACAGCGTAGTCTGTTTGAAATTATGTTGAAAATAATTGTGATACAATTATATAAAAACCACTTCTACTACAATTGGTTCGTATTTCGTCCTACTTTTTTCAAGGAGTTTCGAATTGAAATCGATTTTTAAAAAAACCCCAGAACTTTACTGGAAAAGGCACCGTCTAAAACAAGAAGTTATAATAGTTTTGTATTTTACATAGAGATATGTTTACTAAAAATACTTTCAATAATAGTCGGATGTTATTTGTTTTATTTAATCACATTCAGTAGTAATACAATACAAATAAACCCTATTTATACAAGTAAGGCTCAATACAAGGGCTGAAACGATTGAACGAAAGAAACAAACGTGCAGACACAATAATCATTACTGCTTTGATAATCAATCAAATATGAAGTCCCATGGACATTTTGTGAGGCCAATTACCTTTAAGGTATTAGCCACGTAATACAACTCGGGAAACATCGGGTAACATCGACATATATCGCCACTCGCCGTAACAGATCGCGACGAACATCGGGCGTATTCGGCCTGTACCGGATGTTGCTATTTTTAGAAACAGAAGGTATTTCCCGGCTATTCATAGGTCAATAATGGAATTTCTACATCGTAAGATTTGGAAACATTGTGATGTTTTTCTCATGAATATACGTTTAAAATAAATAAACACTAAAAGTACACGCTGACAGTTGATTACGATACATCTAACAATTTGAGTCATTACAGTAAAACATGGATTATAAGTGAAATATACGCGTAAGAGAAGATTTTTTCTCGAAAAAACGAACTGTCAACAATCGGCATGGAACTGGGATATTCGTATCAAAGGGCTCAGAATGTAAGTATCCTTGAGCAGTTTTGTACGTTGATGTGTTCAAAAACGTTTGTTTTTTAATTTATCTTTGGAATTTTTAAATCATTTTTATTAGCTAAATGTTTAGACAGCATGTTCATATTTTACATGTACTTATGTACATGTTACATATTTTTATATGTACTTATGTACATAACTTATGTTTAAGATATGATATGAGTATGTAATCTTTAAATTGATTGTTTTATCTTAGAAAAACATTAGACTTAAAATTTTGTTTAAAAATGATGTGTTTTGGTACGTGACCTATTTCTAACATTTCACAATACATGTACATACCCGTTATTTGTTTACAAAATGCATATTTTCAAAATTAACATGTGAAAAAAGTTGTATGTGGTTTGGGGCTTGAAGCCGCATCTGCTAGGACACTATTGACATTCATTGGCATGGTGTAGGTCTCGTTAAAACCCCATACTGTTGTGAATCATTATCAACCATATGCACAACAACTACTCATTTGTGCCTACCAACCCTTACTCTTGGCTAAAACAGATATTAGTGCAGAATGTATAATACAAGTGCATTTGTATTTTACGGTGGTAGTTTCTGCTGGTTGATAATCAGAAGTCTAATTTCTTCCAGGCAGGAAAATGACTGAATATTACTTAGTCAACAACACTGGGTTATGAAGAATTCCAGCCTGCATTAAATACTATGTTGGATCCTTGAGAGCGGATTTGACAGCCATGTCCATCCACAAGGCAGTCGCATCTGATCGAGATGATGTGAGTATTTCATATAAAACATATTTGACTTGGTTTTTGTTTTTATAAACCTAATGTATTCAATAATCAAGTGGTGGTGGTGGTGGTGGTGATGGTGGTCAAGTGGTGGTGGTGGTGGTGGTGGTGATGATGATGATGATGATGATGATGATGATGATGATGATGATGATGATAAATTTAATAATTTTCTTTATATATACATGTATGTATCAGCTTGTTGTTGTTTTTTTTCAAAATAATGTCGAGAAATATTAAACTGTTTATATTTTATTTTGTATATGTATGGCAGTATAATTATCTATACTAATTAGTTAGAAAGGCTTTAAATTACATTTTTTTTTCCTTTACAGCACTAAACATTCTTGATGGGTAAAGTACCTGAAGGTGAATGAAAACCAAATCAGCATTGACTCAGCATTGAGTAGTTATCATCTGTGCACACACTACAAGTACAAAGCATGGGAACAGACCAAACTTCAAATGTTGAAGAGTGAAGAATAATTGTGAAAAAAAATAATTGTTAGAATACCAATGACAAAATAAAACAGATATACATCAAATTACCCACAGAGATTGTTTACATGTTATAATATTAAAAAAAAAACATTAGTTGAGAACTTTCACTCTGATATTTTTGGAAGGGCGAGCCCACTTATTGTTCTTGTTTCTTCACATATTTAGTTTAAAAGTACACTCATTTGTTTTAAACTCTGTAGTCTGAGTTATTATCATAAGTAAAATTCATTTATTTGAAAGAGTACATTTATGAATAGGTCCAATTAAGCTTTATAAATTTTTACAAGAAAAAGGTTGATTTTTAAGCATTTTATTAGCTATGAAAATGTATGGTAACATGACATTGTGTATATTTTCTTCAAAACTGGACGGTTAACTATCATAAATTGTCTTTTAAATTGTTCAATAGACATCATAGATAAAATATAAAAGATTTCAGCAGCTTGCCTTATAGTAAACTATTTTTTATGAATTTTATAAAACTGCTATATATTTTCAAACATCGAAAAACTGCTCTTTTCCGAAGAATCATAAGATCAATCAAAATGATTGTGTATCAATAATGTGTTCGTTTGAACTTTAGTTTTCTGTTAACTGAAGTTTATTTTACCAGAAACTGTTGCGTTTATTTCATAATCTCTGATAATGCGAACAAAATTCAAATATAGACAAAATATTTACTTGTCGCTCTTTGTAGCCCTTGGAGTTTAGGGGTGGGTGTAATGAAACATAAGTAACTTTTTTAATTCACGGTAAAAAATCTTCAAAATTTGGATAAAAGTCCCATAGTGTACCGTGATTATAACCATGTTGTCGGTTAAAGCTTTTAAAAAAGTGTGTATTACGCGGCTAATACATTAAATCAGACATACGTCATATTATTTTCGTTAACATATATATACAAATATTCTCTTGCGGCCACGATTTAACAAAGACTCAAACTTTTAGTCATAATAATGATGCTTATTTCCTCTGTGTCTTATCGGAAGAAATTGATTGACGAAATTGGTCTGGGTCATTTCCCTCAACATTTAAACTACTTAAAACAAGAACTCACATATATGTTTTTTTGTCATGTCCGTTTGTTTCTATGTTCAAACATTCGTATCATTTATGGATGTGTTATTTGCTATTTACATTGTGCAAATCAGAAATAAACTTTCTCGCTGTCTGTCTGTCTGGCTCTCTGTCGGTCTTGTTAAACATAAAAAATCATATTCACGCCAACAATTATTTAAAAGGATAAAACATAAATAGAAATATTGATAGTTTGTGTATGGCAATGTTTGTATTTAACCAGAAGCTAGGTGCAAAAGACCGAATATCAACTTAAATCGAAAACTTACACTTCTCGGTGCCTCAGATACATAGGAATCATAGTTGTACATTGAGTTGCAGCAACTACGCTACAGACGACCTACTCCTAGAATGGTTCCAATACTATTATTTCAAGTACCATGGTTGATGTGTCTTTATATAATTCTACGAGTGAAGTTTGATTTATCTGATGTAATTCCACAGCTGCTTAGATATATGCGTCTCCATGGATTGTTTTGGTGTTATTTAACCATTCTAGCTTGAGATATTTGTGCGGATGATTTGCTGTTTACATTTATTTTTTGTAGTGATATGTTTTAAGATTATCAAGTGTGGATGGCTTTTTTGCGCATATTATATATTTTGTCGGAAAAGGATTAATACATCAAAGTACAACATAACCTATTAAGGATACAGCGACTGGAATTACCCAGATGTTTCATGACGTCAGTCATAGCTTTCTTACAATGAGTGCATTATTGTAAGATAGTTTCTTAATAAAGGGATATATTTTCATCGTTCATTGTTCGCGTAGATCAAACATTTATATGTGTTTTTGACAGTGTAGCCAAGTCGCTTAATAATACATGTTTACGGGAGATTCAATCATCAGCACATGGTCTTATACATAACAGTGTTCGTTAAGCATTTTCGAAGAAGGAATAACAAGTTTGGAAGTGGGCATAAGGAGTTTCACAATAAAAGTAAGTAACCAGTTAAACAGGGTCATTATTGGTAGACGTAAGATAAATTGTGATAAATATCTTAATATGACGTTAAGGAGTGTATGTAAAAGAAGTTGATTGCACTGTTCGAAAGAGCTGTATGCACACATATATGGAAGTAGGCTTAGAATATTTTAATATAAGTGTTATTATGTATAAGTATATAGGTCATTTATTTCAAGATAACAGATCTAAATATAAAAAGAGATACTTATATTAAGTATTTTCAAATTTACACAAAGATTTCCTAAAGAAAAAAGGTTTGAGCTGGGCTGTGCTTCCGGTTTTGTTTGTTCAACTATCAAGATACGTTGTTGCTTTTTATCTTTTCTTATTTCCTCAACGGAAAAATAAATACAGCCCATAGTTTACATACGTTTTATTATAAGTCGTAGTATAACCTATCATATCATAATAGTTAACACCCTGATTACGAAAACTGACGGGTTTTTTTAATGTCCTAATGCTATTAAAACATAACTGAAATATAAAATTATGTTTTTTATTTTTTTCTTACATCCGACTGTTATCATAAAACAGTTTAAGCTGAACTTTTATCGCATCTATTGTAAACATACTCATGCGACCATATTCATTAGGGCTTTTTATTCTTCTTCGAGGATATTCCTTTAACTACTTTGCTTGTCCCTGTAGTTTTCAGTAAATTTAAACTATCCCTTAACACATGTCTTTCAATATACCGAACAACATCAGTGTTATATACTTAGTTCAGTAGATTTGTTATTTAAAAAAACTCCCTATACTTATCGCAAATGCTGGAAGAGTTGATCCATATTGATACATTTCAGAGATATCTCTTAGGAACTCATAATAAATGCATATCAAGGCTACATAAGCAAATGACAGTTCATAACTTTTATTGTTTAAAAGCCGATGCCCCAGACAATTTATGACGGTTTAACTGGCCAACATTATCTGCTCTTATAACATGGACCAATGACGCCAATGTTAAAATATTAAACATTAGATATGTTTGTTTTTGAAAAAGCTTAGTAAGGAATAATACATTGCGGAGACGTATGAAAGCCTATTTATTGCATTTCCTATATGAAATAGTCACAAGAAGAACAGACCAGAACAGAACAGCCATTGTATACTGATGTTTACAAGTCAAAAGAAGATCGATACTTAAAACTATGTAGTACCCTGCTAGGACATACACAATTGGCCAACTGGTTATATATTTACATAGTTATATCAGTGGTTTAATTTTGTTATTATTTTGGTTTCTGTGCTTCGTAACTTAGTGTGTTTTTATGCTTTAGCTTTTACCAGACGTTGAATAAAGTTGAACGATGACTCAATTATAATGTAAATTACTTCGACTGAATTTCTTTTTTAAATGGTTTATCGGCATACACTTGCAGTGGTAGCTCTATAATCTAGGTGTGCCTGATACCAGTCGATATAGGTTGCATATACCGAGGATACCTATATGTACACACGCGTATAAACATCTTTTTCAACCGAAACACAATACCAAATCGTTTGTAATGGTTTTTGCTTATAAGATATCTCATCACAACTATAAACTTGTTTTTACATAGCACACATTTCGAAATACATTTTCAATTTAAGACCTGCTGTAATCCATCGACCGACATAGCTCACTTTGGCTTTATTTATTGTATTTGCTTTATTTTAAATTCAACATTGCCGTTACGTGACTCACCTTTTCTTGAATTGGCATACTTTATACCCTCCTTGGTCACAGCAAGTTCACGATCAATATAATAACATGATTACTGGTGGTAGATGACGTTCCTTACTACAAGTGAAATCTTAAAACCGATGGTTGTGTTTGTCTGATATCGGTGTATTGTCTTGTACGTTCACCAATAGTTTTTATTTAGTTTGTGTCATAATAGATAACGTAAGGAAATATCATGCATTATGTTATTTTTTTATCTTTCTAAACAAATCCTGATTAATTCATTCTAAAAATTGATCAATACATCATAAAAATGACAAGGGAACAAACGTTTTAGATGCATCATCAACTCACGTATGTTTTTGAACGGTCACAATAAAAACAAACCATAATATTTAAAAGAGTCGCCTATTTGTCATAATTACTATGTTTACCAATAACTACATTTTTAACACAATATCTAATAAGCTATTGTACCAATGGTGATTTGTAATTCTTTTGTATTCATATGTTTGTGTCTATATTATAATTCTTTTTCTATCAGCGTCGTTGGTGTCGTCGCTAAACGACGTGTGGTCATCTAAACAATATATGACGTTGATGTTTATCCTTTCAATTATTTATCATTTATCTTCTAATGAAGGCATAACGCCGAAACGTTTAGATATACAAGTTATTTGGGTGACATTTAAAAAAAAACGTATCGTGTTTGTGTATTGTTTTATACATTGATACTATTCAAAATAACGCGTAATTAAAGGTTATATTTCTTCCTCGGCAAAATCTTTCTCTGTTAGCATTTGGTGTAATAAAATTAGTAGAATATCCCAAGAATGTATGGGAAATGATTTAACAGCACTAATTTGGTTACATGCATAACAAATGCACATTAACAAATGCATTATCTTTATGCTAATTGTTTAGAATTAGTGAAGCTATAATGCGCTCTTATTTGCGATTAGAGTTTCCTTGTTTCTGTATTTTTTTGCATATTTTATTAGAGTGTGTTTTCATTACTCTATATGAATGTCTTGGTATTTGAACATAAAACACTTTGTGTTATTTGGAATTCCTTCAAGGGTTGAATATTATTTGAGTGTGCCAGATGCTGAGGAAATCATGTATTTTTTTTTAATCCGAAGCCAAACTTAGTGTGCCAGCTATCTAAAGGTTGATATGTCATACATTTGAAACTACACTACTGTTCTACACTACATTTATTCGGTGTTAAAATTTAAACCAATTCAATAGTCTGTACAAGTTATACTAATAACGCTATAATAATTTAACAAGTACAAGACCCGTTCGTCTGTAAATGGTCGAAGTAACCTTAAACTAATGTGGTAGAAAAACTGAATGCTCGAAAGGCATTGCAAACGTGTTGGTGAATGCAATGTTATTGTGTTTCGCCAGCATAAGCCTCATTCATTGTATGTTAAAGTTTAGTGCTTGGTGCTGATGATCTACCGTTGCCATTTAATTGTCTGTTTTGATTACAGTTTATGATTACAAAACAACTGCATGGCTTATGTGTGAAGATGTTAAATTTGTTACCTTTCAAATGCACGTCATTTTCGTTTGAGTGCAGAATGCATATAGATCATGACAGGATTTGATTTCTCAGAAGAATTTTGAAGACTTTAATAATTCAAGAATACATGTACAAGTGATTTATTTTAATTCTTGTATTAACAAGTTGTATTGTTTGCATCCTTCTTCAAATCATTCGGGATAACAATTCTTGCAGATATAACAAACAGCAAACACCACCTTGGAAACGAAACTCTTACAGGTTGCTTTGTGATATTACACTGGGATCAAGCTACGGGCGTTTGAGCTGTATGCTTCTTAAGATAATACATCACTGCTGTATTGAATGGTGATGCTCCTGGTAATAGGATAGCAATTCATTGTTCAGTGTTCGACTTTAGCTATAATTATTGCTATTTGCTTTTGGAAATTAAGCCACGAAGCATAGGTATCTGACACTTTCGGGATATCAGCACATTTTTTTTATACAGAATTAAGTGTTTGACATATTCGAAGGTGGAATAAAAAGCTAACAAGTCAGCACTAGGATATTAACTATAAAAGTAAGTCATTATGGATGAATATATTAATTACTATTACATAATAGAAGAGTCAAATTACTTAGTAAATTTTACAATAATTGATTGTTCTTGAAATTGATTCTATCCTGAGAATACATCTAAGTTCACATATTGTTAAAAGTATATTTACACGAAATGGGGTATTGTGTAATTAGGTGTAGAAATAAAGGTAGTTTATCTAAAAAGAATAGTTCAACTTGAGACCACTCCTCTAACATTATTACTGCACTTTTAAACGAAATACATTAACTGATTACATATCGAATTGATTAAGGCACAAATGTTCGACATCATCTTTTGTTTTCGGTGTATTTCGGATCACTGTCAAAACATTTTGTACTTACTTAATGCTCGGAAAAGCAGTAATCTCAACAGTCATTACAACGTACTCTAAAGAAATGACATGCTTTTCCATTCTACGATTTATCATATTCATACGAAAGAAGATCCGTTTACGTTTGTTAAACGTTTAACGCCGCGAAATTATTAATGCGCTTTATAACAGCTACATTTAAAATTATTGTTTAATAAACGTTCATTTTTTTATTTTATATAATAATTTAAATATTTTTTACAAAACATCATATTCGAGT
This sequence comes from Mya arenaria, assembly GCF_026914265.1. Classification (NCBI taxonomy): domain Eukaryota; kingdom Metazoa; phylum Mollusca; class Bivalvia; order Myida; family Myidae; genus Mya; species Mya arenaria. The sequence continues at coordinate 49,135,663 of NC_069133.1, read as the reverse complement.
TTTATATTTTAATACATAAATAGCATTCTTACATCAAAAAAATGCGTACATTCTCTTGGTCTGCAAATGTTCACTGACAGGGATTGATTCCCACAAATGTGTATAAAACAACGAAAACTACCGGGACGAGTCAAGAAGCGATACATTGAACCCTGTAAATGCTAATGAGTAATACGCTTAATACATAGTTAAGATATAATACTGCATCCACCAACAAGGCCGCTCATGGAACTTAATCACGTCAAATTCTTCCAAAGAAAACTCATCGACCACATATCTGTAAAGATACATTCCTTGTCTGATTAAAAGAATGTGAAACAGCATGGCGTTTGTTTTAATACCACTCCTTTGTCTACATATGTTGTCGTTAAGGTTTCCATTACTATTAGAAACGTTCATTAAAAATGTTCATCTGCAAATACTTTCTCAAGGACTTATATTAAATTATGTTCTAGGAAATAGGAACAGCATCTCGCCGTTCATCGTAATATACGAAAATACATTCTGTGAAGATAAGTATTTGATGTCGTTTTTAATATGGTAATGGAATAGAAGTAAAATTTAGAACGCTTTATTTAGAAATATTACTTTTATTTTGAATACTTAAATATATGCTGCTATTGGTATGCCTTTCTTTATAAAACAGCATCAATATTATATGATGAAAACCATCCTCATTCATGTATGTGATATCGTTATGTTTAAGTGTTTACTGATTTATTTCGGCTATACTGCCTAATAGGTTATAGAATAATGTATTTTTTGTGGGAAATCGCTGATATAGTTGTTCATTTTAAGATACCATGACAACGTACCCTTGGTGGAAATCGAAGACCACAATGTCTTAGTTTAGACTGTATATAATTTACACAGTTTGTGTAGTAAGTAATATTAACTTATGCTTAGCCACTCTTGTTGCTACGATCTTTCACGCGAGTGCGTTCTTGCATGATCGAGTTTTATTTATATTAATGAGAGAAGAAAAATTATAGTGAGAGAGAAAAGTCGATCATCAGGATATAGACAATGAGACTAACTCAGAACCGCTATGTTCAAACTGTCAAGTTAATCAAATTAACGCCTTTTCTTTGTTTTGTTTTTCTGGAATGAACGTGTGCTTTACTAATGATTTATGTGCTTGGTCGAACCAATTTTCTTGATAATGGTCTGAAGTGATCGCAAAATAGTATTACTATTAGATAGACTGGATAGGCGTAGTTGTTTAATGTTGCCATAAAACAGAACCTTCGTGGTCTGTTTGCCCCTTGGCTTGTCATTTCACGTGGTTTAGGTTAAAACGAAATGAAGTTGAACGTACAAAACATGTACAACGAAATTGTGAGATCTCACTCTTTGCACATGAAATTGAAATCTCATTTTAATATTCTTTTGAACAAATATAAACACAAACAGAAACAGATGCAGTTTATTACAATGTCAATAAAATTATGTCTGGTTTTTATCATAGTACTACGGAACGAAATAATTTCAATTCATATAGCTTTCTTCCAGAACCACTATCTAGAGATATCATTTTCAAAAGCATTTACCAATCATGCAATGACTATGAACGACCATGTATAAAAGTCGATTGTTTTCAGTCCCAAGACGATTAATTACGTTCTAAAAGTGAATCATTGGCAGTTACTATAATAGAGAACAATCTGGCCGTGTTAAATATTTATCATTTAATTTGTTTTAGCTACATAATTACGTTGAGCTCATGGACTATGGTAACCTTTTTATGAAGGTAATCAGTGCATGGTATTGATGAATGTTTTATTAGAGATTGATGATAATTCAATTTATTCGAAAAGGCAGGTAACAACACTTTTTTGGCGAGACGATTCTGTATTAACATTTTGTGGTCACCTAAATATAGCATGAATGTTGTGCATTCTTCCATCCAAATCCCTGACACTTGAGTATGATCTTCTCAAGCGAGAAACGAATGTGTAAAAATGCATTATTCGGTTACCTAGTCAATCTCGTCTACTTTATTTTTATACTTGTATTGAAGGTTTTTATTAAAGTAATGACGTAATAACATTTGTATATATCCTAAATTTAATGCATTGACGTATATCGGCACTGATTTACAGTAATTTAATATGAAGCGATTTCCTATTTAAATCGATTTGCTAAAGTTTCACCGAGATATTTTGTCTGAAAAGACGGGTAATGACATCTTTTTAACACGGTTCCGAAACTATTTTTTTCCAAGTGTCAGGATTGAAATATAACTCCGATTTAAGTCTGCGGGTGACACCTCCATTAGATCGTTTCTTCTTATAATGTTATTTTTTTTATTTGAGTTTGGCAAAGCAATATGACTTTATTCTCAAAATATCATATAAAGCCTTCTATATAAAGCGATTTCCTATATTAATAATCGATAGAAATTCACAGATCTTTTTGTCTCAAACGACTGGCACTGGTTGTTTCATATATCTCTGAGAACGGTTCCGAGACTATCAGCTTGATGTATTATTCCAATTTATTCTACGGGTCACATTTCGATTAAGTCCTCGTAATGTGTTTCCGCAGCGTAAAAACTGCTTAATAAATAAACACCAAGAGCGTTTCTCTTGGCATTTGATATTAAGTCGTTCGTACTACTTTTACCAAGACTCCGATATTATTTGAAATACCATGCGAATTTACGGATCTATACCAGTTTTGTTTGGTTTATCTAGAAAACAATCTGCTATTTCGTTAATTTTATCGTTTTGCATACCTGTGTTAGCAGATATATATTGAAAAAAATGTTAACTAAAAAGAAACACTTACACGTGGCTTATTGAAAACAAGAACTTGGGTTATGGTACGGACGTATAGAATGCAGATGTATAACCAAGATTCCGTCTGTATGAATTGAAATGCGTTCTTGATAATGGGGTATTAATTCATCATTCATGCTTTTAATTTAAGAATCATTTATTGTATGTGTTCTAACAATTGAGTCAAGTGGCTTAGTTAAAAGATACCTACGGGAGATTAGCACATGGCTCTGAATATTATTAAGTGTCTGTCGTAAATATTCAAAAACGGAATAATAAGTGCACAAGTGGGCATTAGAAGTTCAACCACAAAAGTAAGTTTACTGTTTCCAGTCATTGACAGTAGTCTTATTGTCAGAAATAAAACTAGTTATCAAATCATTAACATGTGCTTAAGCATTGCTTAAAGTAATTGTATGTGCAAAAGACAGTTATGCTTAAGTATTGTAATGTATTGTGTAGAGGCAGCATTTTAATACATTTTGATAATTACACACCTTAATGTCAGGGCATCCGTTAAGAAGATTGATCGTATTTTATAGAGAAGAATTGTTTGTCTAACTTAACGTTTACACTCTTCAAGATAATGAAAGTAATTCGATATCATTATTGGCTGAGCTGGAAATAATTAACTGCCGCGTCACACATTGTTTAGTGTGTTTTTGTTTATTAAATTAACTTAAATGTTTACTGGTATGAAAACGAAGTTTTTTGCTGCATGTGTTGCCGTGCAATACCCGCTTAACATAAAATGAAATCAAAGTCAAAATGTATGGCTTGAAAATGATCTACTTAAAAAATATCGATACTTTTTGACACCGGATGGTTTGAGAATTGTCTTAGGCAAAAATCAATGTGAATAAATAAACATGAACAAGCACATGTGGGCCAAATTAACAAATCAATCACATTCCAATATCATCTCTCCGGATATTGTTAATGTTATGATTGTCTGGGCAATGGAAAGGCTTTTTGATGTTCATTTCCAGTGTAATTTGTGGTTAGATTTCGTTGCGACCAGAATCATTTACAGACGTTTAGCATGGAATCAATGTTTATAAATGGACAGTATCACAAAAAATATCATGTTATGTATTATATATCAACACTGAGGTATTAGTCTGAAATTTGTCTCGTCTTTCTTTGTTGTTGTTGTTTTCTTTTTCGAACAATAAATGACAGAAAGATACATAGCTTATGTACATTTGTTTCATTCTTTAAAATCTTAAGAAATTTTTACGTGATATTTTTCGATACGCGTTAAAATATGTAATTAAGTTCGTGATTATAAGATTATACTATATTATATATAAGACACATATTTTATACACGTGCATACAGATGCGATATATGGAAGGCAAACTATCTAATTTTTAAGAAAAGGGTAACAAATTTTTCAGATATGTTGCATATAAAAAACGTTCAGAGGTATATCCATAATGTCTAGCTTTTGAATATGAATAGTCGTGTTAAATCAATTTATTTTTCATTTCTTTCTCGTCAAATGGGTTTCGTCAACATGTGCTCTATTGTCAGATGATCAATAAAAATCCTAGTAAAAGTAATTGAATGGGTTCTGTTTCATGAAATGCACCATTGATACCAAATCTGCCGTTGTTTTACTTCCTGATCCATTTTTGTGAAACATTTTTACGAAAAAGTTTATATTGAAATTTGTTTTGAATCTATGTTTTAGGTTGTAGACTAACGAAATCACACTATTGATATTACGTGGTCTTTGAAGATACTTTTTCAGTTGTTGTTCTTTAGTCGTCAAATATAACGTGTCAGGACGGATATATTATATATTCAAAAAGACCGAAAAGGTGCCTGCCATGTAGTAGATTAAAAGGTCGATAATAAGGTCATTTGAGTGGCAACGATTGCTTCTAGGAGTGTCCAAACGCATAGTATGTAATAGAAAATAAAGTTTAACAAAAAAGTACAATAATTAGGACCTGTCAAGTGGAAGGTTTTATGCAATAACAATGAATTTTGATCATAATACAAAGACGCTCGACATAAGAAAAGGGACAAACAATCGTAAAAAACTGAATACTTCGTAAATGTAATGTATTACAGATTACTGCAATCATCCAAATCCTTTTAAATTATTAGTAGAATTAAACTTTCTCAGTCATCACAATGCATATTTCTTTATATCAAAAATATCAGTTTATCACTTATCGAACGTTCAAGCTCATCGTAAAACATTATAAAACAGGTTGATTAGTAAAGCAATGAGTATAAAACCCTGTTTATACAGGTAAGGCACATGGTGAAACCCAAACGATTGAATAGATGATACACAAACGTACAGAAATGATACTCATACCTGCTGCGATAATCAATCACATTTGAAGTCCGATGGACTTTTTATGAGACCAATTACTTTTTAAACAGGCATACGTCATATAACTCGTTAATAAAGTTAACCTATAATCCTATAAGCTAATGGCCACGATTAAAAAAAAAATCAGTCATAAAAATGATGATTATTTCCGCTATCTTTTATCAGATGGAATTGGTTGCGATTTTTTTCTTGGTTATTTCCCTTAATTAAATTACTGGAAACAAGTATTAACATGACGTCAACTTCATTTCAAAGATAACGGCAGTTAACAATTTCTGAAATCATGGTTTGAGTTTGATAAATGTTTTTGGTGTTTTTTGTTATGTATATTATCGTCTGTTACTATGTACAACTACGTATCATTTATGGATGTGATATAGACTGTTTACAATGTACATAGTATTTCTGTCTGTCTGTTTATCGGTTTTGTTAAACATAAAACCAATGTTATGTACTCTAATGAATTATTCATAAAGGATCGAAAATAAATGGAAATATTGACTCTTTGTCTATGTAAATATATGTCCTTTTAAAATCGAATAGTTAACATTTATCATAAAGGTAAACTGCTCCAGACACTTGGGATTTCAGTTTTATGTTGAGCTGCAGCAAACGTTTACAACCTACTCCTAGAAGTGTTCCGATACTCTTATTTCAAGTGCCCGTATTGCTGTAGTTGTCTTAATAACAGTCTGCAATTGACGTTTGATTTATCTTTTGGTCGTTGATGTGACTTCACAGCTGCTTGGTTTTATGAGTCTCCATGGATGGTTTTTCGGAGTATTTTCTGGCGTTTTAAATTAAGAATTTGGTGCGGATACTCTACAGACTTCAGTTTTTGTCGTGATACGTTTTTTTTAAGATTACATCAGATTTCAATAGCTACTGTTTGCAGGTTATGTGATTGTAACACATCCAATACAAGTAATTATCATCTGATAAAGGCATCATTCTAGAGAATGCAATACTTCAACAATGTAGATATTTAAAGACGTCATGGACGTCAGACAATAGTCCGAACAAAAAATAATTCAACACAGGATTTCAAGGATGCAGACGAGTTCAACGGAATTCTTGTCTTTACAATTTGTGTTGCTGCATCTTTCCTTCAAATTATCCCTGAATTAAATTTCTAGCAGCAATAGCCAACTCAGCAAATACCGCTTTCTAAGAACATAATTTGCTTGGATCAAGCTATGGACTTAAGAGCCATAGCTTCCTTAGCAAGGATCCATTTTTGTTAGATACGTGCTTGATAATGGGATATATATTCATCGTTTATTGTTCGAGTTGATCAATCATTTATATATGTTTGGCGGTGTAGCCAAGTGGCCTAATTATACATATTTATTGGTGATTAAATCATCATTACATGGTCTTGTACATTACAAAGTGCTTGTTGAACATTTTCGAAGAAGGAATAAGTATATTAGTTAACACAAGGAGTTCAACAACAAAAGTAAGTAAACTGTGATTAACAATGTCCATATTAAGTCAAACAAATTGTGAAGATAATATTGTAATAAAATTGTCAGTAAAAGAAATGAATTGCATTATTAGAAATAAATGTGAGCACGCATTCTGGAAATAGAATTATAATATATTTATTGTAGTGCTGTTATGTGTAGTTTTTTTCAACACGTGTATAATTTAACAACTTAAATTAAATAATTTGAACAAGTGCGCTCTTAAAACAGGTAATAAAGAATGCATTCAAATATACATATTAGCTCAAACCGACGAAGTAAACTAGACAGAAGTAAGATAATAACACTTTAACGTTCGTTGTTCTAAAAGCTAAGGTAGGATTTAAAAACATCATGGAATGAATATTTTGTTTTTTTCAATGACAGTTTCTTTGGACGAAAATATGTTACGCCATACATTTTACAACTTATAAAGATATCCATCCCCTAAAACGATGTATCGTATAAATTTTGGATCAACACTTTTAAAGTTGTTGCTTTTTTATCTTCACTTTAAAAAAAGATAATATATGATTCAATAAAAGGATAACCTAAACGAACAAATACGCGTAAATATTACAAATGTTTAAGAATACATCGTAATAAATCGTATTAAAGTAATCCATTATTAAATAGTTCAACATGATAGCATTCTACTTAAATCTTAAAAGTCTTAAATAGTGAATAATTTCCAACATTTAACAACACATATTTTAAATAACCTAAAATGTTCATCAACTATATTTGTAATCCCTTTTTACTAGAAAAATATTTCTTTTTATAGTATTGTGTGAAAATAGTTTTAGTTTTCTTTCAATTCAACTTAAAAGATGCACATTTTTACTTTGTCGAAAACTTTGTCACTAGGATGCTTTATAAATATCTCCCCTGAGAGAGAGGCAATGGTTTTGTTGGCAAGTTCGTTAGAAGACACACATTAACCACATATCAACACCATCTTCAATAAGTTACGTTGCTGAGGTTATAGCTGTTGACTGAAACGATGAGAATTGTTGTGAATTCACTTCATATCTTGTCATTAGGTATCCGTTTCGATTAGAATCGTTTACAAACGTGGATGCTCTGCAAATACCTGAGATACAATGATATCACCAATTGTTTCAGTAAATACGAGCCGATGGAACAATATTTTTTTCAAAAATTATTACGTTTCAAATCAAGAAGAAAAAAAAGAATTATATAAATATGCATCGGTTCACATTTGCAATTTGGCACGGTTTGGCACGGTTATCGTCTTCCATATGACCTTAACCTCTTGTTAAACTCATGCACGAGTCTTATTCTTAATTCTCAATACAATATTAGTGGCAAAAATGTGGTAATATGAAGCCGTCCATTTTTCTCATTATATCACACCCTGTTTCTTAGCCTTTCACGTGGTTAAATATAAAGAAAGAAAGCATACATTAATATCTGTCTTTAATAAAATAATACCATATCGATTTTTACACGCGTAAAACAAAGCACCAACCTTTTATCAGTGAATGTTTACTTTGTACCATTGAATTTTTATTATCTACATTGTCCTTGTCATAAATGCTGGTAAATGATATATGTATGTATCTCAGGGATATCTCTTAGGAACGTAACACTCATTTTTAAACGTATTTCAAGTCATTCAAAACTTTCACAGTTCATAGCTTTTATTGTTTAAAAGCCGATGCTGTTGAAATCCCCAGACGAGAAGTTACGTTTTTATAGGCCATCAGTGTCTTCGCTTATAACGTGGAACAATGAGGCCCGTGTTGAAATGTTAATCACATGATATGTTTGGTAGTACCTAATGCATAATATGTATGACAGCCAATACATTGTATGTCTGATATAGTCAAAGAAAGATCGATATGTGTTTAAAACTATGTCGTACTCTGCTTGGACATAAAGAATGGCTAATTGGTTCTATATTAACATACTATAACAATCAGTTAAAACTTAAAACCGATGGTCGTGTTTGTCCTTCATCATTGTCCAATGACTTTGCGGTATCTAATACGTTCAACAAAAGGGATATGAATTTTCATTTTCATATTTAACATAATAATGGATATCTTAACGTAAATATATGTTGTGCAAAAAAATTGTATTAGGAACGTTGTTGACACTATGAATTATACCGATTGGTGTAGCTTAAAAGTTGTAATTGTCTCTTTTATTGTTTAATGCCAAATAGTTTCGCTACAACCCTTCTTTGTAGAAATACACACATATACGACTACTTAACGCAACAGATAAAAATAAAGATAAATGAAAATAATAAAAGTATTAAAATCCTCCGTAACTTTCTCTAAAATTCCTTAAGCATTGCTTTCAAAAGGTTCAAAAACTCTTGCAAAACAAAACATGATACTAGACATATTCTACAAATATGAAAGGGCAACACGTAGTTTACATTTATTAATCTAGTTCACTTAACAATCGAACTAGATTAACACACAATGAAGACATGCATTTAGAATATATATATGCATGTAACAACATTATTTATCATGGCTGTGAATTCGTTCATAATATTCAACCAAACATGTATTGGAAGTTGTTTTTCTTCCTCAGCAAAATATTTATATGATATCATTCACTGTTATTTTACTTAGACGTTATCGCTTAAAGTCTCTAGAAATTTGTAGGGAATAATAAAACAACACTGATTGGTCGACAAGCATAAGAATTGCACCTGGACAAGTGTGCATTATCTTTATGTTCCTTTTTGACATTTGTGCGCCATTGTGCGTTTGTATTTAGGAGTCTCAGAGGTTTCCTCAAGACATTTAAAGACATAACACGATGTGAATGTCCCTGAATTTGACGATTATATACTCTGCGTTATTTAGGAGTCAAATAATACTTGAGTTTGTCAGGTGCTGAAAAAATAATTCAATTTTTCTTTTAAATATTTTTTTTAATCTCAAGTCAAATTAAGCGTGTCAGCTTGCTTAAGATTAATATATTTGAAATGACATTAATGCATTTGTCTACTGCTACATTTTAAATAGATTCAATACATTTGTCTTTATTTTGCATTTTGATATGCCGTAACGATTTGAGCATTGCCAGTCCTGTCCTTATCTAAGGAACGTTTACCTAACTTGATAGACGAATTAAATGCTCAAAAGAAAATGAGAACATGTCAGAGAGCAAATTTAATTCACTCTTAAATGTGATTTCTTATATAAATCATTGATTGGATTGTTCTGAAAGGGTTACTGCCTGAATCTACAGTAAATGCTATTCTGTTTTGAGGTTTAGATAACGTTCACGAGGGGCCCGCTTCTAATGAAGTTCCGATAATATCATTATTCCAGCATTGATGTATAAGTCTAAATTTGGCCTGCGAGTGACATTTGGATTATTTATTGGTTGTAGGTCATTTCCCCTTTGGAAGCTTAAGAACTGCGTTTGTTTATAAGCCTAAGAAACATTTTTTCAATCGTGTATTATTACATTCAAGTGAAGTATTGGGTACTGATGAGTAACCGTTAGCATTTGTATTTTTGTAGTGATAAGTTTTTAGGATTACAAATAATGTCGATAGCTTATATGTACAGTATACTAGTTTGTTGAATACAAGTTGTTGCCGTTTGAATGCATACTGCATGTAGGGGATAACATGTTTTGATTCTTTCGTAATTTTTTATTACTCCAATAATTCAAGGGCACATGCATACCTGCTGAAAAATATATATTCTTGTATTTACAAATGGTATGGTTTGCATCTTTATGTATGTTCTTATTAAATTCTTGAAACATTGGTTAGACTCATTTACATAAATGATAGCAATTCCTCTACAGAAAGAGAGAAAGGTCTGACATTAGCGTTAAGTGCTCGCGTGGACAAAGCTAACAAACACTCTTCCACCCTGTCGGAGTTAAATGAGCGCAATTTTAACAGCTCTTTTGTTCAAAGCAAGTCAATCCATTTACCCAGTGTTTTGGGTTGTCTTGATTGAACGTTTGCGTAACTAATGTGAAATGTGTTGGTTTGAACCAATTCGTTTTCTTTGTAACAGTCTGAAATGAATGCAGAATTGTGTTTTTATGTGCTAGGCTGAATATGTGGAGTTGTGCAGTGTTTCTACGAAACAATATTTATATATTTGGCTCAGTAGCCAAACGTTTCTACAAAAAACCCGTTTAATGGCACAGGATAAACGACAAAGACATAGAACATAAAAACAACAAATCACAAAAGCACAAAACTCCACGAACGACACAGCGCATATAAACTATATAAATACTAGGTGTGTTTATCAAGGATAGTTGTACCGCCTTTTCTTAATTTTCCATATCGCGTGGTTTAGAATGAAAGAAATGAAGTTGAACGTAAAAAACGTTGATTTATAATATAGTTTTCATTGTCCTACGGAACAAAATAATTTCTGTTCATGTAACACTTTTCCAGGACCACATAATTATTAGATTTTGAAAAGCATCTACCAGTCATACAATAACTCTGAAAGTCCTTTGTTTATGCATAAAAGTCGATTTTGTTCAGTCCCAAGACGATCAATACGTTCTAACAATGAATCATTGGAAGTAATTTTTATAATAGATAAAACGATGCGACCGTGTTAAAATATTTATCATAGGACTTGTTTTTTATTGCATAATTACATTGAGGTCATAAATCTCGGTATTTTTGCAGAATTTTATTTCGAAGAGTTGATAAATGTTCAAGTCGGGAATAACGCTAATTCAATCAATATGAAGGGGAAAGTAACCACACGATATTTGCGAGACGATTCTGTTATTTACATTTTGTACTCAATCTTGGATGTATGTTTATCATGCTCCCATCCAAATCTCTGACATTTGAGGATGATCTTTTCAAGCGAGAAACGTAACGTATGCAATATGCATTATTCGTGTACGTCAGAATTATTGACTGTTTAATATAAATAAATGTATTGAAGGTTCTCTAAATTATGATGTAATTACCATGGTTATGGTGTATTTTACAAATAGTACGTATGGACGTATATCGGCACTCACTTCCAGTAATAAATTAATTTAATTAATTGATTAGCGTCAGTGATGGTAGCACTATGAGTGTTTGCAGATTAGAAAGATTCACAACAACGATCGCTTTGGATAACGCCCCATGCGAATGTCTTTCTATATAATTTATCATTATTTGACATTAAGCACTAAAGGAATCGATAGAAGCAATGGTTGAAATGGACAAACAATACAAAATCATTAAGAAGATATTAAGTGACACGTTGCAATACAATCATTAATGAAAGTATCAGTGATACACCAATTGGAGTATTTTTTTCTAATAAAGTAATTCAACCTTTGGTATATTTGCACTGGTAGAACAACTGTTAAGGGAAACAAAGACAACATATAATTGTTCCGTCTACCACCAGACAAAATTCACATCAACAAAAATATAAGACTACTGGGTGAAGTTTGTTAAAGCACTGTTTTTACTTCTCTATAAAACGATTTCCTGTTTTTGATTTGGTAGGTTTTTTACTGAGAGTAAGTGTCACATACAATGGGAACTGAATTTTTTTACCTACAAAACAACTCCGATTCTATTATTTCTAGTGCCAGTATTAATGTATTTTTCCAATTCATGTCTAAGTTTGGATTATGTATCGGTCAAAGGTCCCTTATCCTTGTAATGTTTTTCCGCAGCATAAAAGCTGTTTAATCTATGAACCCCAAAGGCGAGTCTTCTGGCTTTTGACATTAGTTCCTTTGCGCAATCAGTCATTTGCAGGGAAGTCGTTGCTTTATTATAATGACATATATGCATAGTTAGTATGATCTCTGTGTAATATGACTTTAATTATGAAATCGGACTCCTAAGTTGGATTCCTAGTAAGAAGTTAATCGGATTTCTGGTTTTTAATAAGTGACCAATAGAGTGAATGAATTCAACGATGCATAACCAAAACAATTAACTGAATTTGAGTAGTGAATACAACACTAGTAGATATAAGATAGGAAATACGTTCAAACTAGTAGTTTGCTATCTCTTGAACACACGTTCATTCAAGTAGACTTTTACGTCGAAATATAGCGAGTTGACAGATTGGATTCCTGAAATAGATTTCTAATGTCGTTAAGGATATAAAAATCAGTATGCGAGAGGATTAAATCGAGTATAGAAACTTTGAATCTATACCGTCCATCCACTGACTGTATTGGCTTTCTATTTCAATTGTTTCTGGCACAACATCTAATCTTTAGTTTCAAAAAAAAGATAATTTTCTCAAATTGGAAGAAAGTAGTAGGTAAACAACCGAAAGTGAGAGTAAACTCGCTATAATTCGTCAGAGCAATATGTTTGTGTTCCGTCCTTCTTTTATAGTGGTTTCCTATTAAAATCGATTTAAAAACGTACTGAAAGAGAAAAACCGGCTTAAGTGATTTTGAATTGTACATAAAGCGGACATTCACAATTAACCTACTTCTAATAAGGTTTAAGACTAGTAAAAAAACATATTTGTTCTAGCAGTTAGATGTTGCGAAAACTGTCAGTAAATATAAAAAAATAAAGAAAAAACAACACTTACACGTCGCGTTATGATAAAAAAATTAACTTTGATTGTGCTACAGACGTTTGCAATGTAGATTCCTATTCGAGATTCCGGCTGTGTGAAATTGGTTCTTTATTGCGGAGTTAAGAATCGTTTTCTGCATGTGATTTGGTAATTGAGTCAAGTGGCTTTTAGTTAAAAGATATCTATCTTATTGGTGATGAGCACATGGGTATGAATATAAGTGTCTGTTTTGAATATCTGACTCTGGAATCACGAATGTACAAGTGGGAACAAGTAGTTCTTCAATAAAAGTAAGTTTACAGTGATTGACAGTATTCTTATCGTTAGAATTAAAACTAGTTATAAAATCATTTAAATTCACTTTATTGTTAATAGTAAGTGTATGTGCAAGGTTGAAAAGGTACCTAAGCCCACGTTACGTTCAAGAAGTCTTTAAGTATTGTAATGTATTTTGTAGTAACAACATTTTAAGGTTATGTGTTTCATTAATGACACACCTCATTGATAGCCATTGGTATATGCTTTATATTGTATGTACACGTTGACAACATATATAGGAATACATGCAAGTATTGAACACGAAGTATGTCTTTTTTGTCTTATTCTGTTTGATTCAACAATCATCTTAGCGATTATTATGTCATCCTTTTAACAGCTTGTCAGAGCAACCGCTAAGGCGATTAATCGTATTTAATGAGGAAGGAGAGCTTTGAACATGCGTTTAATGTTGATTTATCTTTACCTTAACACCCTTCGAGATAATGAAAGTAATTGGCTGATCATAGATTTGGAACTGACACGTTAACTGTTTTCATTTAGAGCACCTCGGCCATCTCCATCGAAATCAACCTCTGATGTATGCCGGTACGGCAGCAGAAGTAGTTCGTAAATTTTTAAATAATTTAAATAATAATTTGTAGTGTTCAAACGTTTATTTTATAATACTTAGTTGGTCGCCAGTGAAGCATACTATTGCATGAATTACTAATGTTCCTTAGGTTAAATTGCAATATTGAATCACTACTCGATCTGCTTTAAGCGCAATTAAAACTAGCGAATTCTGACATTTTAATCCGTCCATATTCATCCGAGGTTGTTTCAATGAAAAATCGCCAAGATTGTCCGAATGGACTGTTTTAATATTTTTATAGCAATAACGTTTTTTGCTGCATGTGTTGCAAATATCGCACTTTGCATAACATAAAGCGATTACAAAATATTTGGCTTAAAACTATCTTCTTATAATAACACTGATATTAATCGAGACCTCATGGTTTGTGACTTTTCGTAGCAACCCTTGAATAAAAATAAATAAAACATATACATGCTTGCCAAATAAACCAATTAGTTGTTCGCTTTCTGGTAATAAAGGGTGACACAGGGATGCAGTATCTATCAACATTTGTTTGTTTTTTTACTTCTGCAAGCCCTTCTATGTGGTATCACACAGTCATTGAAACATCTTCACATCTTCACATATGTTAGCAAAGCATTGTTATCTTGATTGTTAGAATTGTACTAGATATATTTGGGTGGTCATAAACGTGCATTGGTGTAAGTAAATGAAATAACCTTAATCTGGTTACTGAAGCGTTGTGAAAACATTTATCAAGATCACTTTTAAACATGATCATCGTCTTCCGAGAAGTCTGGCAATACCATTATCAAGACATTTCACCATCGGCATGAAATATGCACATAGGGCATAATTGGTATCATTAGACTGGTTTAAGTTCTTTCCCTGAGTCTGGTTACATTTACGACGAATAGAAAACCTATTATCAAGAATAAAATCACGCGTGGATAAAAATAACAAACCATCGCTCACACTCAACAGAGTCAAATGGAGTAATTCTACGTAATAATTAATAGGATTTAGTGAAGTATCAATGGTTTTTAGCTCGACTATTCGAAGAATAGGTGTGCTATACTACTCGCCCCAGCGTCGGCGTTGGCGTCGGCGTCCGGTTAAAGTTTTAAGGCAAGTTGGGATTTTCACTTATAAGTCCAATACCCTTCCTTCAACTGATTTAATACTTCACACAGTGGAACTTAGGTTAAAGTTTTAGGGCAGGTTGGGATATTTATTAATAACGTCTTTACCCTTTGTTCAGTTTCACTTAATACTTCACACAGTTGTTCAGGACCATCACACAATGAGGTTACATAACTCAATATTATCCTAAATACAAGTTATGACCCCTGATTGACTTAGGTTAAAGTTTTAGGGCAGGTTAAAGTTTTAGGGCAAGTTGGGATTTGCACTTAAAACTCCAATACCGTTCATTCAATTGACTTAATACTTCACACAGATGTTCAGAGCCATCACATAATGAGGTAAGATAACTCCATATTATCTTTTATACAAATTATGGCCCCTGATTCACTATGGAACTTAGGTTAAAGTTTTAGGACAAGTTGGGTTATTTATTTATAAATACTTCTATACCCTTCATTCAATTGACTTAATACTTCACACAATTGTTCAGGACCACCACCCAATGAGGTTACATAACTCCATATCCTTAATACAAGTTATGGCCCCTGATTGACTTAGGTTAAAGTTTAACGGCAAGTAAAAGTTAAGGGCAAGTTGGGATTTTAATAAAAAAAACTTCTATACCGTTCATTAAATGCACTAAATAAAATTCAAAATTATTTACGACCATCTTACAACAAGAAACATAACTCCATTTTAACCCTAAATACAAATTATGGCCCTTGATTTTTTTAATTTCTTTTGAAAGGCATATTTGTATATTCTTAACCACATTTTCATAATGGGAAATCAAGTTATTTGAATGACTTCCGTCATTGTTTGGGCGAGCTGGTGGGAGGGCAGCATTTGAAGTCACCTTATGTATCGAATAATTTTAGTTAGGTTTGACATAAAGAGACCAAACCTGGTAATATTACATCGTAATTGTATTCTAAGTCAAAGGGGGGTAGTCGAGCGCGCTGTCTTACGACGGCTCTTGTTTGTGTTCTTTTTAGATGAAGTTTGCTTAATAAATTGGAGTGTATTCGATCGCACAAACTAAATTATTATTATTATTTTTTATTTCTTTAACGCTTTATAACTTTATTTAAAGGTCTATTTGAAAACATACTATGTTTTGCTCATTATTTGAAACACTGTTCAGGTAAATACTTTGATGATCTTGCCATTAGGCCTTTGGTCGTGAATTGCGCCAACAAACTAGACCTCCGTACTGATGTTTTGATTTAATATGGTTGCATGTGTTTTAGGTTGAGCCAAATTTGAACAAACTGTACATATTTGGTCCTCTTTTATGGTCTTTTAACAAAGCACGACATATTCGAAAGTAATATCAAACCAACGCCAAAGACATAGAACACAAATTCACAAACAAGAAACATAGAACAGCACACAACTCTACAAACAGCATATATATATATAAAAATATAAAAATAATTGGTATGTTTATCAAACCTTTATTATTACACGCAAACCTGTATAAAGATGCCTATATAGATAAGGCATACACCTGAATACTAGTTAACAACAAGCAGAAAAATAAATTAGTCTTTGTTGTGCAAGATCATAACATAATTGTAGATATTTATGAATAAACACAATTCCTGCTATGAGTTCCTCAATAATTGAAATCTGTAATGTATGATTTCTTCTTGTTCTTTATCACTGAATTTTAACGCTTAACTTCGGCAGGATTCGTCAGCGTTGATCTGGTATATTAACCTGTGCCAAACTTACCGCGATCGAAAGAGAAAATAAATACGATCGCTTTGTTTAA
The DNA here is from genome assembly GCF_026914265.1 of Mya arenaria. Classification (NCBI taxonomy): domain Eukaryota; kingdom Metazoa; phylum Mollusca; class Bivalvia; order Myida; family Myidae; genus Mya; species Mya arenaria. Next base: position 49,118,755 of record NC_069133.1, on the reverse strand, counting down.
CTGATGTTATTATAATTTTAACGCCTGATTGGCAATTCGTAAAGCATCGCCTTAACGGCAACGGTTTTGGGCAGTCAGTTTCAACTCTTTAAAAACATTCATTTGTTACCGCGCAGTTTATTCACGCAAAACTTAAAATGACTGCATTTCAAATTCGTAATGTAATGATTTACTGCATAGAAATGCAAATGCCTCTATAGTAGAACTAATATTTAATTTCAGGTTTGGATCATAAAAATCAAATAAATCGTGGAGTTCATGTATGCATTCAACGTGTTCATCAAGCATCATATGTGTAGTAGTGTGTACATAGTAGTAGTGTATTAATGGCCTCTACAAAATCTACATATTTAGCGCTAATACCATTGCGGTTATGACAAGGGTTCAACACCAGTTATCCGAGAGGTTGAATGCATACGTTATATAATGTATGAAAAATCACCCTACCTGCTAAGGTTATTAGGCCCACAAGTAATGGAATAATTCAATGCATTTTTAAACGATTCACAGCTTTTATTAATCTTGTGCCTATGCAGACATGCACAATAAACGTCAAATTTGTCAATATGAGGGCTATTCGTACTAACAAAAATATAATTCCTAGAAATTTCCATCTTTTGTTTAATTGTGTATGATGCAATGTTGATAAAATGATATTAACAAATATACTAGCATAATAAATGAATTTGGTAAACGCAAATATTACACATTACCGGTATTATTGTCTGCATGTTCGAAGTCAAACTCGCATAGATGTTGCTGCCAGTATTCCTTTTTCTCTATACGTTCACAGTCTGACTCGTACACAGTCATTCTAGCTGCTAGGCAAGCGTGTCAATTAGTTAAACTGCTTCCGGTTCAATTTTCTTCAAACGTGTAAGCCTGTCCGGTGTCAGTGTCTAGATGAAATAAAGCTGAGTCCTTGTCGACGACACATTCATACCGCCTCGTATTCAGAAATTTGCTCCTTTAAATTGTCAGTGTTTTTTTATCAGCATTGCAGAATCTGCAGCATCGAACACCTTCAAGAGTTGGATTTAAAAGATACTTTAAACTCATAAAATGACATACTCTTCCGACCCAAGGTATATTTGATAATGTATTTCGGCTTTGAAAGACAATTCTTTAAAAGGGTTTAGTGTAAAAAAAACCTGGCAATTATCACTGCAGAGACCCCCGAGAATATTTAGGGAATCATAAAACAAACATTTTTGGGTAACATGAATAAATGTTGCAAAATGACAAAGTATATATTATCTTTATGCAGCCATTATGTGCACAGAATAAAGAATATCAGAGAGTATCGTGTTGCGATCTACTAAACAGTTCAAAACAAAAACTCGATATGAATATCACAGTATTAAAACCTACAATGTTTTACATTCGAAAAAGCCAGATGCTGCAGATGAGCAGCAATGTACGTTAAACAAAACTTTGCATGTCAGCTAGCTAGAGTATAAATATTTAAAATGACAGATGCATTGATCCAGTGTTACATGATTTCGCATCTTTTAAATTCAAATAAATCCTCATGTGTCAAGGGAAAGATATTTGAAACACAATTGTTGTCAATGAAGCGACGATTTACTGTCAAAATTAGTGTTCGTTGATCGTTTGTGATCTTTAAATTTGACTGTAAGTTCATCCTGAGAGAAGCAGAATGAATAACAATCTTGAACCCAATTATCTTAAGTCGAACGTTATACAAGAAAAGAGAACAATATTATAAACATAATAAAATTCGCACGACAACAGTTTTGAAAAAATATAAAGACATTATAAGGATAATGAACTCCTCCAAAACTGTTTTTTCAACTTATCTGTGTACCGTATCTTTACATTCCAATACCAAGATGTCATAGATGTATTCAAGATTTAGTTACAAATTTCGCATTTTAATAATCTATAATGAATTAAACATTTTCATGTTTATCCTATAATGGTTTTGTTTTCGTGGAAAGTCCAGTTTATTAACGATCGAAGCAACCTTAACAAATTGTGCGAGAAGAAAAATGCCTCGAAAGTAACTGCAAACATGTTATTGTTATATGATTGTATTTCGCCGGAATGCAAGTAAAGCCTTCTATTTAAAGCCATTTCCTATTAAAATCGATTACCTTGGATTTTATTGAAAGAGTTACTGTCTCAAACATCCAGTAATGATATTTCTGTACTAGGCTTCAGTTAACATTCACTACAGGGATATGTTTAATTAGGTTCCGATACTAATATTATTCCAGCATTGATGTATTCGTCTCAACTGAGGTCTGCGAGTGACGTTTGGATTATCTATTGGTCTTATATCTTTTCTCGTTTGAATGTGTTTCCAAAGAATAAGAACTTCGTTTATAAGTGTTAAAGGATTTCTTTGAAGCGCGTATTCTTGCTTAAAATTGTGTTTGGTGCTGATAAAATTTCGTTACCAATTATATTTTTGTGATCTGTTTCGGATTGCAGTCGGGAGATAGTAAATTTGTTCTCTGTTCCAAGCTGGTTAATGCTATCTGAGTGAAATATACATGGATATATTTGCTGACGATCAGATGTCATAAAAAGTACGAACTATGATTTAATCAACAATTTGAGGATAAATATATATTCATATACCTTTTTGTATTTAGAAAGTGGATGATGTACTTTTTAAAGATATTTCCAGAAAACAATTATAGCAAAATAGCAAAACATGTCGACAAATACCGCAAATTTGAAAAAAAAACACTAACAAGTGAATTTATGATAATACAATAAGCTTGGTTTTAACTGCGGACGTACGAGCGGTAATTTTATAACTAAGATGCAATCTTTATAATAAACTGGATATATAGTGATCATTCATTGTTCAACTTGAGCAATAGGATTTATTTGTGTTTTGGCAAAGTAGACAAGTGACGTAGTTATTTATTATTTACGGGTGATAAACTCATCAGCACAGGGTCTTCTCCATAACTGTGCATTATATTCCCGTTGTGAATTGTCGAATGTGGAAGATAGACGTTTACTGCTGGGCACTTGAAGTTCAGATTTACAAGTAAGCCATTTTTAAACTAACATAGTTGTAATCGTTTAAAAATTTATAAGCATTGCTTGAACAAATTGTTTTATTCGGAAATTAATTGATTTGAACACATTCTTCAATATTTACCCGTAGAGTAAACTTAGTGTAGTGTAGTTTAATTTAGTGTAAAAGAAAGGGATATTTAATTTAATATTTTTGCAAAAAGCTACAGAAACAAGCTCAGTAGCAAAAAGTTTATACATAAACCCGGTTTAGAGGCACTGGGTAAACGCCAAAGACATAGAACATAAAATCACAAACAAGAAATATAGAAGAACAGCACAAAACTCCACAAACAGTACAGTGCATATATACTATTATATATATTTAAATAAGGTATGTTTATCAAGAATTGTTAGGTACGGCCTTGGAACGGTCAGTAAAATGTAAATTTACTTATTAAATTAAGATGCAACTTAAAATAACAGCATTTATGTGACATTAACAAGTGTATTGAAACCAAAGCCCATGCTAGACCAAATATGTATCAATAACTGCAATATTATAATGATAAGCCTATTCCTAACCCGAATCAACGGGTGATAAACGTAAAATTCATAATAAACTACAAGTCTTCGACTTCCAATGAAAACAGCTGAAGCAACTGTGCAAAGAAGTTCAAACAAAATATTTTACCCTGACATATACAATATATTTAATACTTAATATGTATATTTAAATACAACGTACTTTTTGCATTGAATGGTGGTTTTAAAGATAACACTTCATCTTCAGGAAGGTCTTTCTGGGACGCGTAATAAGTCAAGTTTCCGAAATAGGAACACGAAGTACATATCGATTATATCTTTAAGGGCTACAACCGTTGGTTTTTATGTTTACCTTACTAGGTCAATATAAACAGAATGGCCCTTGGTGTTACGACTCTTGATATATTGTCGTTATATATCCGTTACGATTAGAATCGCTTTTAGACCTTTCTCATCTTTAAATACCTGCACACGAAATTTAATTACACTTGTTCTAATAAAACATTAAATGAATAAGTTACACATACATTTAACGTAATACAATCTATTACATTTAATAGAATGCCACTGAAGTATGCCGTAAATATATTTAGAATGACATTTAAAAACAAAATGTTAATTTTATCTATTCAGACAAAAAGGAGGGGTAACGTCAGGGATGAATACAAGCGTGTACGAAGCTAGCAATCCATTTTCCGTTCATGATAGTAACTGTCACAACGGTTAAGTTCAATACAAGTTAATCAAATTACCGTGTGTTCTTCGATTTCTCGGTTGAATATTTGCTTCACAAGTGAAAAATGTGCTTGGTCGAACCCATTCGTTTTCTGGGCAACGGTCTGAAATGAATGCCGGGTTGTTTTTATGATTATCTAGTCTGAGAAGTTGTGCAATGTTACAATAAAACTAGGCAGGCCCTCATGGCATGCTTGTCCATTGGCTTCCTATATATTTTGTTAATTTTATCTGAGTAGAAAATGCGGAATTTCATTTGAATCAGCCAAATGCTGCATAAATAATTTGAACACGTAAATGAAACCAAACTTGGCATGTCAGCTAATTAAATTATTAAAATGACAGATGCATATATCCAGTGTTACGCGCTTTCGCTTAATTGAAATTGAAATGAATCCTCATGTGTCAAGAGAAAGATATTGGAATTACCATTGTGACAATTCAGTGTGAATGTACTGTCCAATAATTTTTGTTTGCGGATCGTTTGGGATCTGTATATTTGATTGTACGTGTAGCATGAAAGACGCAAAATACACAACAATTTTAAACACAACAACCTTACGAACCTTACGAACGTTAGAATTGAAAAAGAGTACTCTTGCACAGACAAAATAAATTTCGCTCGGTAAAATTGTGGACAAATTATAAAGACATTAAAATAAAAAGGAAAAACTGCAAAAGTGCATTACCTTCAAAACAACATTGTCATTTTGTCGCATACTTGATTTGTTGAAAATCGTGTTCATTAACGATCGATACAACATTAACCTATTGTGCATGAAGAAATAAAGGCTCGAAAGTCAATGCAAACGTGCTATTGTTTGTCATTTTATTGTATTGTATTTCGCCAGAAAGCAAGTAAAATATTCTATTTAAAGTCATTTCCTATTAACATCGATTACCTTGGATTTTATTGAAAGAGTAACTGTCTTTACACTGTTTCTTTCAAACTAAGACTATGTTTATGAGATAACGGTAAATATAACGATCGTTCATTGTTCGACTTGAGCAGTGTAATTTATTTGTGATTTGGGAAAGTAGACAAGTGACGCAGTTATACATTATTTACGTGTGACTAACTCATCAGCAACTCATGGTCTTTTCCGTAAGTGTGTATTGTATGTCCGCTGTGCATTTGCGAATGTGGAAGAAAAACGTTTACAGGTGGACAATTGAAGTTTAATTATAAAAGTAAGTCACTTTATATCAACTGTTATCACATATTTATTATCGTTGCACTTAAACACTTCTGGCCCCAATTTCTCGATACTTCTTAAGCTTAACAGGCTTAAGTTGCTTATTGCAATTAGCCAAAATAATACTTATTTTTGAATTCTGATAAATGAAAAATGGTAACGATAATTCCTATCTTTATAGGAATAGTATTAAGACATTTAAAAGAGTATAAAAAACGCAAAATATTGAAATACAAAAATATTGGATTTAGCTTAATCCTGTTAAAAGAGACTTAAGAAGTTTCGTGAAATTGGGGCCAGAGCAATGCTTAAAACTGTTCTCAGCTCGGGAAATTAATTGCATTGCACACATTCTTAATATTACTTACCCGTAGAGTAAATTTAGTGTAGTATAGTGTAATTAAGTGCAAAAGTAAAGGTAGGTTATTTCGAGATGCAACATAAAAATACAACGTTTATCTGACATCAACGGCGAAACTTGAATACAAACATATTTAACTGAGCACCTGTGACGTAGCTGAGCATTTTCAAAGGTATAAAACCATTTCCAAGGGGTCCGGTATGCTTACCCTGAATACTTCTGTATTCCAGATGGTGCATTTTGGCACTTATCTGGAGAATTTTGAGTCATCAAAATTATCTTTAATATGCACTCAATAAAAAAACGGTCAAACTACATTCGGTAGTGAAAAAGGCATGCAGCAACGCATTTCATTGATTTTATTAAAAAGCCAATATTATTAACTCAAAGGAATTATACGGTTTTGAAAAATGCGTACGCTTTGTGAATATTGTTTTACGGCATTCAAACCTATTTGAAATAGGCAGGGGTCGGGGTTGCTAAGAGTCGCCAGCAGAATCGATGGCATGGCATAATTCAGCTGTCATCTCACACTTCATATCCGTACATTATCTCTGGCTGATATGGGATGTAAGCACAAAAAGCTGTCGGTTGCTGTTAAAATATTACCGATATTTTCGAACATTCTTCCAAGTAGGAACGTCATTCCGAACAATACGCTCTCTGGATGGTAATCGTCCACTTATCCCTCACTATTCATTTTAATATCGATTGTTGTTGAAATATTTTCGACAATTTCAAAATCTTTCAAAAATAGGGATTTATTTGAGACCAATTCGCTCTTTCGACTGTGACCGAATGTAAAACAGCCTCCATCCATTCCTCACCTTTTAGTTTAATTTCAGATTTGGAAGTTTTTATTGTGTTTCTTTTTCATTTTTGAAAAGAAATGCACGTTATGCCCTCCGCGCCTTATGCAACTACGCATAAAGGAAAGTTGATCTAATGAGCTAAGGCACATTCGTCTGTCCATACTTTTTTTGCCGATTTAATTTTTATTACTCTCAAGAATTATTTAAATAACGATTTCTTAAATAAAGCCAATAACTTCAATTTTTTATACTATTCTCTTCACAACTTGTCCTCCCAATAGACGTTTTATCGAATTAATTAGAATAAGAAAATCGTTACGTCATGTTTATGTTTTATCTTAGTATAAATCAAGAAAATAAACGTAGTTCAATTTTTATATAGTCTCATCGAAAACAATTTACTACCGTCAAAGGTTGAATGTGATATATTACAGCTATTTTATGTCGACAAAAACGTACAATATATGTAAATCAACTATAGATTACATAAGAAAGCCTCCGCATTTTTCTTAAAATTATTCTGAACTATTTTACGTTCTAAGTTAATACACTCCGTGTCTGTGGATGTTAAGTGACAGTCATTGCTTAAAATAGGCACAGGCTCAGTAGCCAAATAGTTTATAAATATCCATTTAATGACAAAGGGCTTAGGCCAAACATACGATGGAAGGGAGATACGCAGTATTCAATCAACAGGTATTCATCAGCATATATCGATCAATAAACGCTGGTGAAACTGCCTTTGGACAGTTAGCAAAACAACATTTCATTGGGGTTTACAACTAGTGTATCAACTTAAATACAATGGGTTATTAAAGTTAAAATTATATACATAGAAATACTGACCGCAAGTCCTTCTTTCAACGAATGAAAACAGCCGGAGCAACTGTGAAAAGAAACTCATACAAATTATGCAACACGATAACAACACGATATTTGATATATTATACATGTATACATAAAATTATAAATAAAACGTGACGTGCACTAAATGGTGTTTTAAAAAAATAACACTGCATCGACAAGAAAGTCGTACTCGCACGCTTAACGTATCAATATAGGAATATGAATTAATATCGATACCATCTTCAACCAGCTACACTCGCTGGTCTTATGTTTGCCCTATTAGGACAATGTAAACAGAATGGCTCTTGGGTGTTATGACTCTTGATATATTGTGGTTATATATCCGTACCGATTAGAATCTTTTACAGTACTTGATTAGCTGCAAATTTCTGCGCATGCAATCATATTACACCTGTGGTGGTAAAAACATCAAACTTACAATTTAGTCCTACATTTAATACGAAACACATCATTTCCGTTTACAGAAAGACGTTCATATACGCCGTAAATATTCTAAGAATACTATTCAAAAATATGTTAACAAGTTAATCAAATTACTGACGGTTTTCGCTCTCTGTGTCTGCTTTACAAATGAGAAAAATGCTCGGACAAATACGTCTTCTATAACGGTCTGAAATGAATGTTTATTTGTTTTCATTATCTAGACTGATTTATTTGTGACGTTGTGCAGTGTTATAATAAAACTATAATCATCGTTTGAATTGTATCAAGGAATAAGAATAGTTACACTTTTTGTTCACTTTTTCATCTCATGTATAAATGTACTATGACACAACTTAAAGCATTACGTATGATGTTTACTATTTTGAAATGTATTTTGGGGTTTGTTTGTTTATTGCCAGCCTTCTGTCTTAACCGATTTCTTCGATTAACTTAAATTTCACTCAAGCAATCGGCCATGATAACTACAGATGTGGTTCTAGTTAAGGTCGGATACCACCATTATTGCAAGTGACAGCATGGTTGACTTAAGTCTGCATGTGACGTTTAGGATTAGCATTGGCCCTTGATCCTTTTTGCCTTCAAAGTGACACCAAGCGTGAGAGCAGGTCCATTTCTTTTGAAACCGAAATGCGTTTATTGTGGCATTTGGAAATATATCGTTAGATTTGTTGTGAAAGTACATATGTTATGAGACAGCCATATGTCCAAGCTTATGATGAATCATTGTGGGAAAGTAATAAGATTAGAAAGTGTGCAGAGCTTGCCGTCTGGATTTCATTCAAACGTTTTATAAAAGGCCATTTGCGCTGTAATGCATTAGCGTTAAAGTCCATACGTTAGAATGATCTCTTTTCTATGATCGGTATATGTGCGAACTTGTTGTGTGTTATCTATTTAATGCAAGTTGCTGCAGAGAGCTTAGCACAGACACACCGAATATATCCCTTAAGCTTATATTTAATGACGTCAGTGGTAATAAAAATAATATGAAAGAGGCTTTAATCAACTAAAGCTCTTCATTTCCCATAACTGTAAATTGCTCTCCTTCTCAATCACCGTGGAGAAATTGCAGACGTAACGCTTCCAGGTGGCATGCTGAGAATACAATTACAGATCAAACTTAAGGCTAATATATGAGCTGTAAAGTGCGTACCAAGTCTCTATCTGTATGAGATAGTTCTTAATAATGTAATAAATTATACATTTACCGTTTATTGAAACAATGCTGAGTCCTTGTCGACGATAAACTCATCAGCACCGCTACGTTTTCAGAAATGGTATCTTATTGACATTTATTTCTCTTAGTAATTATTAGTGTTTTTATCAGCATTGCAGAATCTCCATGGCTCGACATCGTCCTGTTGTTCGAGCTGTTGATGCGGTTGAATTCGCGGCTGTTGTAATTGTGATTCCTCGATGTCGCATCTATATAGGCGTTTCCTTTCAATGAAGCGTTCGACTTTTCTACTTACCTTATCTATCGGGAGGCGGATGAACTGCTGGTTTCGTTAACACCACTTTCACCAGATGGCTTGTCTGCATTATTCCCGGTAATTTCGATTTGCCATATCGCTTAAAAAGGCGAATACCGCTTTCCTGTTTTGGAGTTTGTAGGTAGAAGCAGATGCGTTTGCTTCACATTCTATTAAAGGCGTTTGTTTTGGAGGCTGAGTGGCGTTCGAACAATTGCTAACTGTGCCGTCAGGTTTGGTATCATACTCTTTCGAAGAAAGGGCTTCTTTATACGACACAGACATTGCTTAAAAACATGTTGAAATATTTGTATTTGTTTCTTGTACGATGTAGCTCGGAAAAAGTATTTTTGAAATGCCCATATGAGTTTGTCCATCGATATACAGTTTTTATCTTTTGCGGGCACACGTCAAAGATTTATGTCGTACCTTTAAATCACTTTGATTTTATTTAGTTTTCTTTTCTAGGATACGCCACATCCTACTTAAGTAGTTGTACCGATGATTTCAGTATTGTCTTATTTTGCACTGTGGTGTTCAACAAAGTATGCCACATAGAACTCTGGGATCTTCGGTGTCAATAAAGGCTTGCCATGCTTAACTATCAATAGCAAAACGGGCACACTTTTCTTCTGCTCTTGCTCTCCGTCACCTAATAAGCGATTCGTTTGGAATTTGAATTGTATAAACAAATATCATCATCACGTTTACTGGTAAACTCCAGAAGCTTTTCCATGTACGTTTAATTAGGTTATGTAAAGTGTCATCAGGCATCGTACGAAACACTTCAACCCCAAGTTAACTTATATTGCCAAGGCGGTACCTAACAACCCTTGATATTTAGAAATTATATGTGTAGCATGTTGTTCGAGTTTTTTTTTTGTTTTTTTGTTTCGTGTTTCGTGTTTCTTGTTTTTGAATGAATTTTTTTGTTCTATGTCAATGGCATTACCCACAGGAATACGTATCTATGTTAACATCTTGCTGAGCAATGGTCGCCCCCGGAGCAGTTGGCATTAAGTGATCATGTGTTTTATCAAAGTGTTACGATATTATTAAATTTCATGATTAGCCTTTGGTTATTGTTACGGGTTAGATCGTGCATACGTGACCGTTAACAGGATTGGGGTTACTCATATATCGTCAAATCATTTTTTTACTTGGTTGGAGTAAACACCCGACTATGTTTTTAAAATATTAGTTATACGATTCGTTGTAAACACATTGAAGTATATCGATGCGGGAAAGCGAAAAATGCTAATTTTAGTGTTTTTTTAATAAATGTCACAACAATTTGGATTTTATCCTTCGATGTAGAAGAACATAATTGTTGTCATAACTGTGAACTATGTGACATATGATTTTGACCCAAGGTATATTTTAACATGTATTTCGTAATCAAAAAACATTTCTCATGAAGCATTTGGTGTAGCTAAACTAGGAATTCATCGCTGTAGATGATTCCCCCGAGAATGTTTAGGGAATGATAATACAAACCTAATTGGATAACATAGCATAAATGTTGCAAAATGACAAACATGCATTATCTTTATGCAGCCATTATGTGCGCATGTGCATTCTGTGTTTCGTTTTACAAACAATAGAGACACACAAACTCGATATAAATGTCACAATATTTAAAAACAATATCTACAGTGTGCTATTTGAAATTCTTTTGAGAGCTGAATAATATTCGAATAAGCAAGATGCTGAAGAAATAGTTTGAACATGTAAATGTTACCCATTTTGGCATGTAAGCTAGCTAGAGTTTAAATTATCTAAAATGACAGATGTATAGATCCAGTGTTACGCGCTTTAGCGTCTTTCATTTCGAAATAAATCACCATGTTTCAAGAAAAAGATAATGGAAACACAATTGTTTTCAATGAAGCTTGATTTACTACCAGAATTTCTGTTTGCGGATCGTTTGCGATCTTTATATTTGATTGTCAGTTTACCCTGGGAGACGCAGAATGAATACCATTTTTTAACACAACAACCTAAAGTCGAACGTTAGAGTAGAAGATTGCCACACACACAATAAAGTTTCTCACGGTAAAATTGTGGACCAGCTACAAACACTAGTACATAACGCTGTAAAAATGCATTACCTATACAAAAATACACATTATTATTGTTTTGTGGAAAGTCCTGTTCATAAAACGATCAAAGCAACCTTTATCTATTGTGCGAAAAGGAAACAGCCTCGACATATGCTACAAAGGTGCTATTGTTTGTCAATGTAATATGTTTGTATTTTGACAGAAAGTAGGTAAAGCCTTTTATTTAAAGCCATTTCCCATTAAAATCGATTACCTGGGATTTTATTGAAAGAGTTACTGTCTTAATCATCCAGTAATTATATTTCTGTACTGAGCTTCAGTTAAGGTTCACTACAGGCAAACTCTTTATTAGGTTCCGATACTTCTTTTGCCCCAGCATTGATGTATTTGTCTCAATTGAGGTCTGCGAGCGCGTTTGGATTATCTATTGGTTGTTTATCATTTCTCGTTGGAATGTGTTTCGACAGTGTAAGAAATTTCTTTATTTATAATTGTCAGGATTTCGTTGAATCGTGTATTTTTGCATTTAAATTGTGTTTGGTGCTGATAAATTATCGTTACTTTTTATATTATTGTGATATGTTTTTTTAAGGATTACAAAACGTGTGGATATATTATGAGTGCAGATAATAAAGATATCATCTGTTGCAAGGTATTACTGCCATCTCATTGCAGCATGTAGAGGATACACCATTTCGAACCCATATGTATCTGTTGACGGAATAGGTGTCAGAAGAAAGAACGAGGGGTGAATTAATCAACACAAGAATTCGAAAATATATACGTTTATATTCATTCTTGCCTTTTTAAATTGGATTGTGTTTTTCTTTCTATGATACATGAACACAGATTTAGCAAAAAGTTAGCAAATTTCGCAATTTGGAACACAAACACTTACAGGTGAATTTATGAAACACAAGTACTTCGTTCCCGCTACAGACTTACGAGCTGTCATTTTGTATCTAAGATTCCACATTTGTGTGATAACGGGATAGTGATAGTTCATTATTCAAATTGAGCAGTATGTTGTAGTTTTGTGTTGGCAAAGTATACAAATGACGCAGTTATACATTATATACTGGTGATTAACACATCAGCGCATGGTCTTCTCCGTAACTGTGCATTGTGTCCGTTGTGCATTTGCGAATATGGAAGATAAAACATTTTGAAGTGGAAAATTGAAGTTCAATTATAAAAGTAAGTCATTTTAATAAACACATCGTTGTGCATAAAAACTTCGGATCATTGCTTGAAACAGATTTCTCTTCGGGAATTATTTCTATTGCACACGTTCTTAAAACATAGGTACTCTTGGAATAAAATAAGTGTAGTGTAGTGCAATTTAGTGTAAGAGTAAAGGTAAGTTACTTCGAGATGCAAATTAAAACATCATTTATCTGACATCAACGTCGAATTTTGAATTCAAACATGTTTAACTGAACACCAGCGACGTAGCTGGTCATTTTGAATGGTATAAAACCATTTGCAAGGAGTCTGATGTGCTTACCCTTGAATATTTCTGTATTCTAGATGGTGCATTTTGACATTTATTTAGAGCCTTTGGAGTCATAAGAATTATCTTTTTTATGCACTTATGAAACTACACACGGCAAACTAGAAGACATGCGGCAACGTATTTGCTCTATTTTATTTGAAAACAATTATCAATAAATCAAAGGAATTATACACTTTTGAAAACTGTTAACACTTTGCATGTGAATAATGTTTTACGGCATTGAAAACTTACTTACAGAGGCCTGAGGTCAAAGGTCACAAACGGAGGTTCTCCATAAATTACGAAGACAAAAGCCAATTTTCAAGTTAGTGTGCCATTTGTGATGTTATTTGAAAGAAAATTGACTAACATAATATTGTTTTTCTTACCATTGTGAAACTAGCGTGAGATGCCACATACGAAATTTGAATTTGCTCGTTTAAGAAACTGATGATTTGCGAAGTAGGAGATGGTGAGTTAACAGTTAATAATACAAATGTTCAATCGGGTCAGCATTGTTTGGTAGAAAACAACTCACGAAAAAAGTATCGTTAACAGATATGTAAGTCTTTTTTTAAGATAAACATACATCTAGGTGAAACACTTCCTTGAAGAAAGTTTTGCGAGAAACATGCCCTACACACATAATTCACAACAATCAATCATTATTAGGCGGGAAATAGTCTCTGATTCTATGACGACTCTTATTCCTAATAAAAAAAGTTGTGAACAAAGGTAAAGTGATTTCACATGTCTAACAAACATTTGTTACAATTTTAAAGGGTTAACAATGGATGTAATCATTGTACCATGGTTTCCAACTAGCCATCTATTTTGTATGTTACGTCTTAAGGTACTTCTTAAGTAGAAGTCATGGACGGAAAGCTTTTAATGAATGATCATGAACATGATTCAATCTTATATTCCTAATTGCACAAAAACAACTTTGTAGCCAAACGCTTCATTTTTCGAAACGAAATACACTTTAGGTCTTCCGCGCCTTATCGAATGATCTGAGGCACATTCGTCTGGCCATACATTTTGTTGACAATTATATTGATATTACCATTTAAATTTATTATAAAACGATTTCGTCGGAAAAGCAATTACCTTAATAACTTTTACACTACACTCTTCACAACTTGACATCCCAATAGACGTTAAATCGTATTTAGTAGAATAAGGAAATCGTTTCGTTGCGTTAAATGCTCGTATAATTCTTTACGTGAGCGTTTTTTAAGATACTGAACGTAATTTGATACTAGTATAGTCTCATCGGAAACATTTGACAGCCGCCAAATGTTGCATGCGTTTATCATTAAGCTATCAAATGTAAACGAAAACGAAAAATGTTTGCAAAAGGATGAATATAATTTGCTAACTATAGATGGCATAAATAATTGTCTGATCTTAATCTTAAAATAACTCTAAACAATTCTTACGTTGTTAGTTTATACACTCTTGGTCTGAGAATGTTCAGTGACAATCATTTATCAAATATAGTGACAGGCACAGTAGCAAAATAGTAAATAAATATGCAAATAAAGGCACATGGCTTAGGCCTAACATAAAATAAAAGGGAGACACAACATTCAAACAACATGTATTCATCAACATCAATTGATTATTAAAGGCTGGTGTGACTACCTTGGAACAGTCAGCCAAACAGGATATTACTGGGATTTTTAACTTAAATATTGATACCAAAGCCAAGTCTTGTCCAAGCATTTAACAATAACTGCAATATTATCATTTAAAGCCTAATCGTAACCACTATCCACTTAAATACAATGGGTTATGAAAGATTAAAATCTAAACGTAGAAGAACTCACTGCAAGTCCTTCTTTCAACGAATAAAAACAGTCGGAGCAACTGTACAAAGGAAGTAAAACAAAATCTTTAAAAAAACATCTACAAAATATATTCTTTTTATATGTGTATATAAATACAACGTGCTTTATACGCTGAATGGTGGTTTTAAAGATAAAACTTAATCGACAGGAAGGCCTTACTCGGACGCTTATCGTGACAAGTTTCCAAGGGTAGATCATGAATTAATATCGATATCATCTTGACCCAGCTAAAATAGCTGTTTTTTATGCCTTATTACGACAATGTAAACAGAATGGCCTTGATCATAGGCAAACACCTGCGCATGGACTTATATGGACTTATATAACACTTGTTCTAGTAAAAACATCAATCGAACTATTGAGACATACATTAAACATAATACGCCATTGCCTTTAACAGAAAGACATACAAATACGCCGTAAATATTAACGGAGTACTAACGTAAGGAATGGACGAAGCTAACAAGTCAATATCCGCCCTTATCGAAATGAATGAGAGAAACTGTCACAACGATGAAGTTCAATACAAGTTAATCAAATTACCGACGGTTTTTCGCTTTCTGGGTTGAATGTTTGCTTTACAAATGAGAAATATGCTCGGACGAATCCATTCGTTTTCTGTGCAACGGTTTGAAATGAATGCATTTTTCTGTCATTGTCTGATCTTATGAATGTGTGAAGTTGTGTTACAACAAAACTAGGCCCTTGTGGTTTACTTGCTCATTTATTTAGCATATGTTTGATATTGATTTTATCTTCGTAGAAAATGCAGAACTTCACTCCCAGGCTGTATCTGTAACAATCGTTCAATTCGATTAGTTGACACAACATTATAGGAGACAGGACTGAATTAAATCACAAGCTATGTTTAAAGGTACAAATGTGGAAATACTTTAGATTAACTATTGAAAAATGCGCTTTATAGTACATTACATTATCCATTCACCACTCAATAGTTCATGCATCTTTTATGATTAAATCCGTCCAAAGTTATGTCACTTAGGTCGAGCAACTGAACGTTTGTAAAAAGCGATTACGGGTAGTTAATAGATATCGTCTCAACAAAAAGTAAACTTGAGTTTAAAGTCTAGCGTAACTATAGGTACAAACGCAGTTTTTGCAACGCTTTTAACAAATTACATTGGGCTTTAAACTTATTACAAGGGAACCCTAGAACTTTGTCCCATCTGTTTAATAAAAATGATTAAGAAACGATTCCATCATCAACGAATCATATCTTGAACGTTGTACAGGTAGAAATAAGGACTCTGTCGGACAACGCTATTATTTCGGGCTCCTATATTTTCCGTAGATCGTTATATAAGTACTGATGTTATTAATTTTAAGTCGTTATAATTTCGGCAGCACAATTGTGAGTAATTCCGATTTCTTTATAGGTGAAAAATATCCTACATTGTGAACGTTTTTATTATACACTATGAACTCGTTTATCTTCTTGTTAATCATGTTAATCTTGTTGTGTATTAGAACAGATAAAACACAACTTTAGGTGGTAACATGCCCAAACCTTCGTTATTGACAAATATGCATGATCTCTTTAAAATATACATAAAACAACTTCTGTTCAAAGTAGCATTCGCATGTCAATCAACAAACCATGATAATATATGTCTTTAACGTTCTACAGAATGAAGGTCTAGTTAAGACAACGCTTTCACTTCAGGTTCTTCCGTAGATCATTAAAAACGACTCGTTATATTTTCTACCGCACAATCTTGAGCAGTTCCTATCTCTTTATAGATGAAAAAATATTTTTAATTGTACAATTTGTTGTTATAAACTTTTAAATCACCTTTTCAGTTGTAGATCACCTGGTTTATCTTGTTCTGTATTAGAATAGATAGAACACCCCTTAATTTCGTTACATGTACAAAGCCTCGTTATTGACAAGTTTGCATGATAATTAGTTTATGTTTGCATATGATATGCAGTCATTTTTATTCAAAATATATGCATTATTAAAAATACTTAAAATTTAAAAATAAGACAAATAACAATGGATTGTGTCAAACATTTTGATAAACTTAATATACATAAAAACAACTCCTGTTCAAAAATAGTTCACACGTAGCCGGATATTACAGAAATAAAGTAAACTCGTCATAGTTTGTCAATACAATTTTGTTTGTATATCTCAAGCCTTCTTTATAAAGCAATTTCCTATTTTAAATCGATAAGCAAGAAATAATCGGCCATGACTACAGACGCATTCCTAGTAAGAATCCAATACTATTTTTGCAAGTGTCAGCATTGATTAATTACTCCAATTAAATTCTGCGTGTGACGTTTTTGGATATTATATTGGCCAACGGGTTTATCTGCTTGCTAAGTGCCTCCACAGTGTGAGAGCTTTAATATTTATGAACCCCCAAAGGCGTATACTTTGGCATTTGACATTATGCCGTTTGATTTGTTGCATCAGTCATACGTAATGACACAGCAATATACGTGTGCAGAGCTTAGCGTCTAGATGTCCTTGAATCGTTTTATAACAGGCCGTTTGCGCTGGTATGCATTAGCAGGAAAGTCCATACGATCAAAGAATATTTTAACTATAAGATTGGAATATGTGCAAACATGTTGTGTGTTATCAATTTATTACAAGTTGAAGCAGAAAGAGCTAAGCACACAAAATGTAATTCTTACGTATATATATTTAATGGCGTCATTGAAAATAAAATTAGAATTTGAATACAATTTATTCAACTAATGATGTTCATCATCCTTTACTGTAATATGCTCTCCTCCTCAATCACAGTGATGATGTTGCAGACGTAACGCTTCCAAGTGGCTTCCTGAGACCACAAGTACAGATTAGACTACGGGCTAATGAGCTGTAAAGGTCATACCTAGACTCTATCGATATGACATACGTTATTAAATAAGGGATATAAATGCACACATTTATTGCTAAAACGTTCTTGTCGACGATACACTTATATGCGTCGCTTCTTTTTCAGTAATTGACTCTTATTGACCTTTTTATCTTAGGAATGATGAATGTTTTTATCATAGTGGTCATAGTCCATATCCTTGTGTAACGCTATTTCTAAACCCATGGTGAGCATATGGTTATTGTAAGAAGGTAGGTCGGGCACTCGTAAACAGTTTCACGAATACGTTTATTCTCTAAATACATATCGTAAAATCTTGACCGTCTTAGCCGCGGGTTGAACTTATTTGATTTGTTGTTAACAAATTGACATATATCGAGGCGGGAAAGCGAAAACGTTATCTTAACATTTAGCATTTATGTCACTTAGCACAATTTCGATTAAACTTTTAGATGTAGAACTACACAATAATTATTCTTACTTTGGACTCGTAATTAGACATAATATGTTCACCCAATGCATGTTTGAAGATGTATTTAGTCATCGAAAAACGTTTTCCCTAAATGTTTTGGTGTAATTAAACTTGATAATCTCTCGCTTTAAAGTCGCCCGAGAATGTTTCGGAAATGGTAACACACAACTAATTGGATGACATGCTAAATGACAAGTATGCCTTATCTTAATGCAGCCAGTATACACACATAATGATTAGTTTCAGAGATTATCTTCCTTCGCTTTACAAAAAAGATAAGACCCAAACTCGATTTGAATGTCTCAGTATTTAGAAACAATATCTACATTGTACTATTTGAAACTGTTTCGAAAGCTGAATAACAGTCGAATAAGCCAGATGCTGCAGAAATAATTTGAACATGTACATAAAACAAAACTTTGCATAACAACTAGTTAGAGTTTAAATTATAAAAATGACAAATGCATTGATCCACTGTAGCGCTCTTTCGCTTCCTTCAAATTTAAATAAATCGTCATGTGTTTTGAGAAAGATATTGGAAACACCATTTTTGTCAAGTGAGTGTTCTTTTATTGTGGATCGTTTGCGATCTTTATATTTGATTGTTAGTTTACCCTGAGAGACGCAGAATGAATAACATTTGTTACACAACAACCTAAAGTCGAACGTTAGACTGGAATATTGCCACACACATAATACAGTTTCTCACGGTAAAATTGTGGACCAGCTACAAAGACTAGTATATAATTCTGCAAAAATGCACTACCTATACAAAAAATAAACTTTATCATTGTTTTGTGGAAAGTCCTGTTCATAAACGATCGATGCAACCTTAACCTATTGTGCAAGAAGGAAACAACCTCGAAAGTAACTTCAAACGTGCTATTGTTTGACTATGTAATATGTTTGTATTTCACCAGAAAGCAAGTAAAGCCTTTTATTTAAAGAAATTTCCTATTAAAATCGATTACCTTGGATTTTATTGAAAGAGTTACTGCTTCAAACATCCAGTTATGATATTTCTGTACTGGGCTTCGGTTAACGTTCACTACAGGGATATGTTTAATAAGGTTCAGATACTAATATTATTCCAGCATTGATGTATTTGTCTCAATTGAGGTCTGCGAGTGACGGTTGGATTATCTATTGGTTGTAAATCTTTCCTCAGTGGAACGTATTTCGACAGTGTAAGAACTGTCTTTATTTATAATTCTGAAAGGATTTCTTTGAAGCGTGTATTTTTGAATTGCGTTTTGTGTTGATAAGTTATCGTTACCATTTACACTATTGTTTTTTAGGAAACTGTGCAAAAAGTGTGGACAGCTTATGTATGTAGGTAAAAATGTTATCTGCTGCAAGAAAACAATCGTAGCAAAATGTCAGCAAATACCGCAATTTGGAAAATAAACACTAACAGGTGGATTTATGAGAACACAATTAACTTGGTTCCAGCTACGGACTTACGAGCTCTTATTTTCTAGCAAAGATTCCATCTTTAGGAGATAACGGGAAATATAGCGATCGTTCATTGTTTGACTTGAGGAGTATGTTTTATTTGTGTTTTGGCAAAGTAGACAAGTGACGTAGTTATACATTATTTATCAGCACATGGTCTTCTCTGGAACTGTGCATTGTGAGTCCGTTGTGCAGTTGCGAATGTGGAAAAAAACGTTTACTGGTTGACGTTCAATTATAAAAGTAAGTCATTTTAATGAACAGATCGTTGAACCTAAAATCGTTTGATCATTGCCTAATACAACTGTCTGCTCAAGAAATTAATTGCATTGCTCACATTCTTACTCGTAGAGTAAAATAAGTGTAGTGTAGTATGATTTAATGTTAACGTAAAGCTAAGTTACTTCGATATATGCAACTTAAAACAACAACATTTATCTGTCATCAACGGCAAAATCCGAATTCAAACAAATTTAACTGAACATCAGTGACGTAACTGGGCATATTGAAAGGTATCGTACCATTTGCCAGAGGTCTGGTAGGCTTACACTTGAACACTTCTGTATTCTGGATTGTGCATTTTAGCATAAAATCAAAAACGGTCAATCTGCACTCGACAAAAAGAGGGCATGCAGGAACTTATTTGTTTGATTTGAAAGCCAATAATTATTAATCAAAGGTATTATTCATATTTGACATATGCTAAAACTTTGTATGTGATTAGGGTGTCTGGGGTCAAAAGTCACAAAATATAATACGGTATTCCATATATCACGGTGACGAAAGCCAATGTTCAAGCTTGTGTATCATGTGTGATGTTATTTCAAAGAAAATTTACTAACATGACATTGTTTTTCTGATCATTAGAAATTTGCATGAGATGCCATATCAAACATTTGACCTAGCTCGTTTAAGAAATTTTTGATTTACAAAATAGGAGGTGGTGAGCTAAAGGCAAATCATACAAATGTTCAATCTCGTCGGGATTATTTTGCAGAAACAATTCAACAGATTTTTATCGTTAACAATGATTTATGACTTTTTCAAGATTACATACATCTAGGTGAAACACTTCCTTAAAGTCAGTTTTGAGAGAAGCATGCCCTGCACACATTTACATGATTTAAAACAATCAATCATTGTCAGGCTAGACACAGTTTCTGATTCTGTGTCGATATATATTCCTGATAAAGTGTTCAACAAAGGTCAAGTGATATCACATTTTTACCAAACATTTGTAACAATCTGAACGGGTTTACAACGGATATATATTGAACCATGGCTTCAAACTAGCCATCTGTTTTACGTCTTACGTAACGTCTTATGTCGAAGTCATAAACGGAAAGCGTTCCTTTAAATGAATGCTCGTGAACGTGACGTAATCATATTTTCCTAATTGCACACCAACCACTTTGTAGCCAAACGCTTGATTGGCAAGTACTTTCAGCGTGTATTTATTATTGTTATTAAACACGGGTATATTTTGTGACTTTTCATTAGCTGACCCTTAGTTTTGTAACTTGTTGCATGACCTGTTTTTCGAGAATACTTGTTAAAGTTCGTCCTTTTAAAAGGTTTTCTAGCCGACATTGAACTTAGAATGTTTACTTTTTAATCACCACCAAAGTCGTTGTTTATTCCAAAATTATTTCATGAACGTATTAAAACGATTGACTATTAATTAAAACACCCACTAATAATTTTATTAAATTTGATAAATTTTGTCGATATTCGATCTTGATATTGTCCATTACACATATTCATTTCTTTCCGTATGATATACTGCTCCCGGATATCTTTTTCTTTTTGGAACCATTTTCGATGGCCCGTTTATTTGTTAAAATAAATATATACATTGCAACACAGAGGTTATGGATATCAAATCGGAGTACATTTAAGACAGTAAGTATCAAAACTGTTTTTGTCTGGAAATAAAACACACTGCCGTTTA